>NC_056524.1:60135739-60183437 GCF_019175285.1 Sceloporus undulatus | reverse complement strand
GAAGGAGAAGGAGGAGGAGCCGCCACACACACACACACACACACACACACACACACACACACACACACACACACACACACACACAGGCGGAGGGAGGGAGGGTATCCCTCCGCCAGAGCCCAGGGACGGTTCTGGTCCAGCTCAACGAGAGGCAAGAGGGAAAGGCAGGGGGAAAGGAGTGGGAGATTCATCCGTCTTCCCCCCCTTCTCTTAGATGCTGAGAAAGGGTGAGAAGACCATGCCCTGCCTTTGCTGTGTGCCCTCAAGCCAGTGCTGACTTATGGTGACCCCCCCCCACACCCCCACCCCAAGGCAAGCCTATCATGTTCAGAGGAGGCCTTTTGCCACTGCTTTCACCCCGAGGCTGAGAGAGTGTGGCTTGCCCAAGGGGGGAAGGGTCACAGCTGGGATTCGAACCCAGTGCCACAGTCCAGCTTTTAAGGCACACACCCCCAGCCTGGTTCTGGCTCTGGGGTTTTTAAGGTTGGACTCTGAGGGGGGAGGGGAGGGGAGGCATGAGGGAATGGAGACCTTTTGCTGGATGTGAGGGGAGCGCTGGAAATAATCTTGCTGGGGGGGGGGCAAGAGAGAAGAAAAGGGGTTTGGAGAGGAGCTGAGCGTGAGGGAATTCGACGTCTCCACAGACTCGTGGGCTTCATTGCATATGTCAGCGGGAAAGGATGAAGAGAAGCTCTGGGGAAGAGGGAGAGGCATGGCAAAGGCATCACGTGTGTGCCCGCCTTTGGCTTTGCCTGTGCCTACCTTCGTGGCAGAATGGAGTTGGGCTGGATGGCCCTTGGGGTCTCTTCTCTGACTCTGTGCTTTTCAAAGTGGGGTGCCAAGGCTGCAGGAGGGGGGCATGGGGAGGGTGTTGTGGGGGCACCAAGGTGCTGGTCCTTGGCAGGGACAAGGTCTGATATGCCAGCAGCTCTGGGAGGGGTGGCTGGCTGTGTTATGGATTTCTGAGGGGGGCAGAGGAAATGAGAGGGAAGGGAGGAAAGAAAATGTGTGTGTGTGTGTAAAGAAATAGGCATCTGGAATGCCACCTGAGGCCAATCTATATAGACAGGAGTGAGCTGGAGATAATGGGCCCAAAGAGAATGTCAGAGCTGGAAGGCAATTCTAATCAGAATCATGATGCAGAGGACTGGAAAGAAGGAAGGAAGGAAGGGTGAGACAACCAGCAGCTCCAGTGAAGCACTTTGAAGACTAATTTATGTCAGCATAAGGCTTCCGGGTACCCAGCTCACTGCTCTAGATCTATGCATCTGAAGGAGTAGACTCTGGACCTTATCACATGTGGGGGGTTTGCAGCTCAGATCCGCAGTCACTCCTGTTCTTGCAATGCAAAGCGTGATGTTTTTCCACAACAGATTTAGAGTCACTCCTGTCTAGCAATGCAAATTAAGGTTAAAATGTGATGTTTTACCACACCTGGTTGCCTTGCTGTTGCCCTTCCGAATTGAGGGGGGAAGTGAAGTCAGTTCTATTCCAAGCAATCACGTGATGTGGATTCAAGCAAAGGGGAGTGAGTGCACATTGTATTACTACACGAGAGTCAGAGGGGTCAAGAATTTGAATCAGGACCTTTGTACATGCTCAGTGGGGCTCTGGATGCTGTCCTCCTTCCTTGCCCCCTCCTTAGCTGTCATCCTTCATCAGGGTGAAGAACCAGTCAGGGGAAGATGGGATAGGTCGCTGGGGCAAGGATTGGGAGGCAGGAGCAGTCAGAGGATGATGGGATAGGTTGCTGGGGCCAGGATCGAGAGGCAGGGGCAGTCAGAGGATGATGGGATAGGTCACTGGGGCCAGGATTGGGAAGCAGGGGCAGTCAGGGGATGATGGGATAGGTCGCTGGGGCCAGGAGGGGGAGGCAGGGGCAGTTATTTCCAATTTTTTTAGCCACTCCAATGCCACTGTTTTGCCCTTCTGTTATTCAAGTCTGAGTTCATAACATTTAACAAGAACTTGGAAAGTTTGTTGTTTTGGACTATAATTTCCAGAAACTCTAAGGCAGCCTAGACAATCTGTTCCAAGCTCTGTACTTATGTTATAACAGAACCCACCACTCCTGTCTGGAATGAACTAAGTGAAGGATCAGAAGGAATGCTGTGCAGGCAAGTTCCATTGTTTCTTCACGTAAGTGACTTTTCAAAGAGTTTTCAATAGCAGGTCCAAATTTCTGTGTTTTAAAATTGTAGTCTCAAGTTTGCTAGGATGGAACAGGAAAGTGAAGATGGAGTGTGGATCCATATCCAGGTTAATTAGCATACTATTTGTATGGTGTCAGAACAAAGACATTCATTTAAAAGTGATGCAAAGAAGTGTATTAACGTTTCAGCTATGCATTACTCTATGGTCCATATCCAGTTTGGTATCTCTGGTATTATGCAAAATGAAGAAAAGGTGGATTTGTCATTATATCATATGGATAGGAGGCAGAACAATTACCTTCTAATGAACTATGGAACAACAAGAGAACTATGTTAGAACTGAATTATAAAGAGAGTAATTATATATTGGATTTGAGGGTCAAGACTTTTTGGCCCCAATGGGGAACATGTTTGACCTGATCTGGAAAACCTCTTTGTGTGTCCTTATCTTAGCTGTTGGTTTAATACTCCCAACGAGATCTTAATAACACAGTGCTAATAATCCCAAAGTGCAACCACCTTTTCTTGACAGATATTGTTTATATCTGTAAAATATTTTGCTGACAGTTCTTTCATAACAGTTGTTGCAGGAACTGTCAGCATATAATTGTGTTAATTACTAGGGGAAGGATCATAACTTAGTGGCAGATATACACAGAAAGTCAAGAAGCCATCAATAATGTTATAATGGTGAGAGAGGCCTGGTCTTCTGAAGAACCTCAGAAAACTAGATTACAGTTCTAGGATGGCTGCCTTTAACCTCAGTGTCTGAGATTCCCCATTCCTTTTATATATGGTCTGCATGATGAATGTCTTAGATTTAATCCATGGCATTTTCAGTTAAAAGGTTCAGGTAGCTGCCATTATGGAAGAATTATGTCTGAGACCCTAGAAAGCTGCTGCCATTCACAGTATTTAGCAAGCTGGCCCAATATTCTGTCCTGGTACAAGATTGCTCATCTCTGTTTTTGTTACTTTACATTCTGCTCATGGTCTTCTGCCTCTCCTTTTATTGATCTTTACACCACTACATTGGCATGCTTCTCTGAATCCATGGACAGCAGCAAATATCTCAATGATCCAAAAGTGACCAGCATTTCACATTTACTGCTGTTAAGTGGCTCTGTGTTTTGAACAGCTCCACCAACATCTATTATTCTTTGGCTTTGTCACAGAGTAATTTCTGTTTTATATCCACAGTTTTCAGTTTGTGTTTCTAAGTCAGCACAGTTGGAAATATGCTTCGAAAGCTTGTGTCCCCTGCATGCTGGAACAGGACTTTGGTATTCAAGTTGCTGGCTGTCACCTGTGCTCAGGACAAATAACAATCACCAATGAGCTCATATTTTTAAACTGCTGGATTGAAGCCAGATTATGTCAGAACTGGAGAATAACACACTTGAAAAAGAAATGATGCATTATTTGGACATACTGTAATAGTGAGGCTTTCAATATATCTATTCTGTGTACTTTTATGTGTATGTATCTGTATGTGTGGTAACACATGGATACACAGAATACCATGTTTATCCTTTTTCTTTGCCAGTCTTTACATGTGATAAAATACTTAAGTAACATTAGGAAAGAGGATATTTGGGAACTTTCCTTATGTTTTGAAAATGTCACAAATTCTTGTACCTATTCATTTACCTGTCTAGGAAATTGCTGGTTTCAGCTTCTTTATTAGCACCAAAGAGGGGTGGAAAAACCTCAGTGAATACAGACTGTCGTTGTGATGTGTAATCAATGCAATTTTGCAAAGGATCTTTCTTTTCCATCCCATCCCCAAAACATAAAAAATAAAAATAAAAAGGAACCTGTAAAACGCACAAAACACAGCACCTTAAAATACTTAGTTTTCTGCAGTAAGGGTAAAGAATAATTATTTTATTCTCCTTTTTCTCCATTCAGATATGACCAAAGATTTTTAATCAGTGAGTTGTATCCAAATGTAGAGTTGACCTGTTAAAAGAGTTCTCTAAGGAGAACTAAGAGGTAAAACAGACCACCCTGAAGGGACAACTTCAAGCCACCCCTTCTGAAGGTAGATTGGGGCCACAGCAACCACACATGGCAGCCCCAATCCACCTTGAAGCTGAAAAGGGAGCCGCAAAGAACCACTCATTTTTGGGCCAGCAAAAAGATGGCTTTTCCCACCCACCTATTGGTGGCTTTATAGTAACAAACTATACGAATGATACTGTTTCTTGTTTGGTTATTGGTGGTCCTCTAAAGGAGGTACCTGGGTGATATCTCTAGCTGGCTGCATCAGAACGACTTTGTTACTACTCTGGGGAAGACTAGTATGTTGTTAGGAATGAACAGCCAATATAAAAAGAGCTTGGAAATCTTTTTTGAGTGGGAGGAGGGCGAGGACCACAACTCCAAGAATTCCCCAGGCAGTAAAACTATTGGAATCGTAGTATAATGAACTATTTCAAGCTCATGATTTATGAAAAAAAGGACAAAAAGTGTTCAAATCTCTGTTCAGGATGAAAGATAAAATATATACATGGAGTTGTGTTCCTTTATTATCTGCCAGTCAACTGGATGGGTTTGTGTAAGAGAAATGATTTGTGTTGCTCCTCTAATTGGTTAAATGATTTCAAAAATAGGGATAAACTCAAGGATATGATAAAGTGTTTCTCCAAATTAGGACTGAAAGCCTTGACTGAAAGTCCGATAAAGTCAATAGTCTGCTTTGCTTTGATTTCAGAAGGAGACATGCTAAGTTGTGATTGGTTTGCATTAGTCTCATTCTGTCTTTCTTCAGTTAGAGCAATGATGTGGAGTTTGAAAATTTCGAAACACTGTCAGGGGATTCAAAGCAGTGATATATATTTTGCAGTAATGGCGCAAATATCTCATTTCAGCTAACAGAAACCATCTGGGATATATTCTGACAGGGCAGAGGGAACTAATTTACATATTTTATAGCATTTACAAATATTTGCACGTCACTATTATCCAAAAATTTGAAACCTGACTATAAATCTTGTTTAAGGTGCTGAAACATTTTTAAAGTTTGGGTTAATAAATAACAGAACAGCTTTACTGGATGGGAACTACAAGCCATCACTGAGAAGGAAAGAGAAGGAAACTCATGAACCAGATACCTTCAGTTGGAATTGATGTGGGTCAGTGGTAAAATACCAGTTTTTGTATTCTGATGTTCCTAGGTTAAACCCTTGGCAAATTTTAGAAGGCTATAGCATAGATAATACTGAGCTTCATGGACTAAAGGTATGATTCAGTATAAGGAAGCTTCCTTTGTTCCTATAATCTCAGGCTAACAGTTTTAAACTTTTGTAAAATATTCTCCACAATTTGATATCTGTGGGGCTTTTTAGTACTTGTGATGATTCAAAGAAATTGAAATAACTTGCAGGGCCAGTACTGTCCTTAGAAATCCTAGATAAAAAGAATAAAGCTTTTTAACATCACAAAAATGGGATCAAACATGGACTTGTTTTTGTACAATAAGCAAAAACAATGAAGCTGTCATCTTCAAACATTTTGAATGAATGTTGATGAGCCAAAGTGAGTAATCATTCCAAATGGGATGCTTTCTACAAACAATTAAACATACAATTGAGTAAGCACCAACATGGATTAGCCAACACTGAGCAACTGCCTTACAGTGATGTAGCACAATATGAAATTTGAGCACAGCTTCTCTCTTTTTAACAGTATCTTAGTAGACTTCTGAAAGGTCTGAATCACTCTCATTTACTTTAAACTTTGAATATAATGTTCATATATAATTAACTCTTTTTTTACCATGCTGAAATATGTTCAACACACACACACACACACACCTATTTTTAGTTATCTAGGAGAGATTTATTTGCTGAGATCATTTTCATTTTCATTTATTTATTATTTATTTATTTATGTTATTTATACCCCACCCTTCAGCCCTAATGGCTCTCAGAGCAGCTTACAATTATTATTTTTAATAAGACAGTTCTCTGCCCTCAGGCTTACAATCTAAAAGACACGGTTGCTAAATTTTTGGATTGCTAAAGAAAAAAGAGATACACATAAAATATCTTTATTCATTTACTGTTCTATATTTGTTGTATCAGATACAAAAATGTTTTGCTGCAAGAAGAACATTATCCTATTATTGGTATAAGACAAAGATGTGATGTTTCAGTGGGCCTAGGGACCAGTTTTTTTGCCCTTGGACCCAATGGGGGGATTGTCCAAAATGCCCTGAACACTAAACAAAAACCCAGATGTTCACTTCTGGCTTTGAAAAAAAACCCTGGTATTAAACTTAAATATAATATTTGAAATTGCAATGAGAACCTGCCGCCTATTTAAAAAGGAAATCACTACTCATCATAGCTTTAAGGAAAGTCAATTCATTCTCATCTGCTACAAAAATGGTGCATAGGAGGACTGGCTGATACAAAGCCTTGTTTCCTGTATGGTCTCATTTTGCCACCCCTGGCATAGCAGAAGTTTACAGCAGAAGAATCTATGGGATTTTGTCCACTACAGGTCAGGCATTGGATACATTATGAGATGACATGGTTCATTAGAAAAGACAATAGTTCTCAATAAAGTGGATGGCAAAAGAAAGAGAGGAAGACCACACTGCAAATGGATTGACTCAATAAAGAAAACCTTAGACCTTGCAAAACCAGAGCAGGCCAGTTGATGATCAGGGATCTTGGAAGTGTTTCATTCAGAAGATAACCATAAATCAAAGCTGAGTAGCTACCAATGACAACAACAATTTCTGTTGCCATTGTTGTTACTATTTATATTCTGTCTTGTTTAGCTGTCATCTTGTTTCTAGGCTGTACTGAAACAAAAGCAATCTGAATGCAATACAATGTAAATACAGTCATCCCTCCATATTTGCGGCTTTGATATTTGTGGCTTTGATTATTCATGGATTTCATTAATATGCTCTCTCTAGGACTGTCTAGGTCCTCCAGTGCGACTCTGTGGTCAACTTTAACTAAAAGTTGCACTGAAAGACCATTTGTAGCTACTCCAGTGCCATTCTGTGGTCAATGTATGTTGGACATTGACCACAGAGTTGCACTGGAGGACCTAGAGATTCCTAGAGAGGTGTCCTCTCAGGTAAAAACAGTGTTTTTGTTATTTGCAGTTTTCCCATATTCACGGGGGTCTTGGGTCCCTAACCCTAGCGAATATGGAGGGACAACTGTACTATGCATCCACAGTATATATTGCAAATCCTCAAGGCAATATCTAATCAGAAGAACTTCATACAAGTTACATTTCCTTTATCCAGAATTCTAAAATCTGAAATATTCCAAAAATCAATATTTTTTTCATGTGTGGCTGAGATAGTGACACTTTTGCTTTCTGGTGGTTCAATGTACACAAACTTTGTTTCGGACACAAAATTATTTTAAAATATTGTATACAATCACCTTCAGGCTATGTGTATAAGATGTATATGAAACATAAATTAATGTTGTATGTAGACTTGGGTTTCATTTCCAAGATATCTCATTATGTACATATATGCAAATACAAGTATTAAAAAAAATCCTAAGCATTTCAGATAAGGGAGACTCAACCTGTACATAATTAAAATAGGAACCAACAGGTGATTCTAGGCAGGAAAATAGAACCCAGGGCTCAGAAGAGCAGCAATTTTGATAGGCATCATTAATGTCAATACAGGCAAGACAGTACAATGAGGAGTTACATCTCTGTGTAACCCACCGAGATACATCCAGTTATTCTCTATATAGACTGGCTTATCTACTTTTGAAGTGTCAGAAATGCAGCCAAAAAATGTACTCAGTTTCTGATTGATGGCAAACATACTTGTGGCCCATGTTATTTGGCTTTGTGGGTTCTACATATTGCAGACCCACACAAATTTTGCATGGTAAGTGATGATTAAATCAGAAAATAAAATGGCTATCATGGGTATAATGAAATAGCACAATGATGTATGTAAAGAATGTTTACTAGACACATGTACATCAACTATGTTTCCCTATTTGTACATAAAAAAGTATTCTGTGGTTGAGAAATTCGAATCCCAATTTAGATATAATCCAGACAAGGAACAAGAGCTTAAAGCCATGGAATGTCAGGATATAAAGTGGGATAAGAACCAGGTTTTACTCGCCTTCTCTGCCCACTTTATTTTGCATAAAATACTCCTAGCCCAAATTTATACATGTGAATTGTATGCATCTGTGCTTAAACCTACATATGCTTGTGGCTGATTTTCTCCCAAATAATAACTTTTTCTAGGAATGACCTGTATATTGTAGACACAAATGTAATTGTAAATATTATGCCAACAGTGGTGCTAACAGAAATCATATACAATGGGCACGAACATCCCATTCTTGAGTTTCCAACATACCTGCTGGCATCATGTTGGCAAATGGATATGCCTTGCTTGGTGTCTCCTGTTGTTTATCAAATGTATGTTTGTCTCCTTCCTTATGCTTGGTTGATGCCTGTGGTCAGAATTGATCAAGTCAGACTTGGTAAGGCACATCTCAGCTGCTGCCTATCTTTCCATCCAAATTAACCTGAGCAAACCAAATTATTCCAGTGTCTCTTCTACATTCACCTATTCATGTTCCATCCCATCTTCCACCTGATAGGTTCTTGTTCTTTTGTTTCAGTTATCGGTTGCCACTACTGCATAAGAGAACTTAGACATCACAGTTCCATAGCAAATAAAATGAAACTCATATGTCTTCCATGCCTCAACATTCACCCACCTCCTACTCCTATTCAATCTCTGGTCAACAGTTTTGGATGAAAAGAAAGCTTTTTCCTCACTTTATTTGATAACATTGATAGAAATTAAACTTGGTACCACATATGTCATCAACTCTGTGTGCAAGTGTGTTTTGCTTTGTAAAGATATCATGGTGTAAGCACACCAGGATTGGCTTCACCATTCCTGTGATATCATCTTGTTTTACAATCGTTGTGAGACCTTTAGTGAGATTTGTAGTGGATCACCCTATACAATTTATTTCTATACTTGTGTGCCAAAGTCTATTTTATTTTTTTAATTCTAGAAATGTTAGATAAAATATACACTCATTAGATGTTTGCAAAGCAGGCATAATCCATGGAAAGCTAAAAGTTGCAGAGTTCTATTGAGATAAATTAGATTAAAGAGCAAGATCATATGCTGCAGATTTTAAAGACACTATATTAGGTGTTATTCTGAGAAAGTGGATTGCATAGTGATGAATGAGATCAAAGTAGTATACATAAGTACTATAATTTTGTTGATATAATATATACCTATATGTATACATACATATAACTGGGATATACATTATGCATTAGACTCTATATATGGATACTCCAACTAATCTTTTTAGACCTCCAAAGACTGTTCAAAAAAAGAGAACAGATCCCTGACTGCTGATCTCACTCTTTAAAATAAAGGATTTGCAATATGACCTATTCACGATTGAGACTGTTCTATGGGGAAGCTGCTGAAATGTTATTTATTTATTTATTTATTTATTTTTCTTTCTCCCTTGCGTAAATGGTTGATATGCATGCCCTTTATAATTGCCAGTATGACTTAGGGATATACATACCTATCAGGTCTAGATCATCAATGTGAAGACCTGAGTGTCTATCCTATCAATGTTCAAAGAAGTGCAGATTGAGGCAAAACAATTGAGCATTGCTCCTATCTTCATTTATAAGTTAACAATGTGTTGTCCTGTGAAATGTATGGTTGTTCTTTGTAATATTTTGTAATGGATGTTGTGCCTTATATAAATAAACTGTTGTTGATGTATTGATCTTTGCACTGAAAAAAGATTTGTCACACATCCTTTGGACAGGCTGACATCAAGTTTGTAAGAAAATAGATGCTGAACATATATTTTTAAAGAAAGAACAAGTGATCCAAGTGTTATGACCTCTTAAGGGGGCATCTATGTGACTAAGAATCTTTTGAGAGTCTGCAGTTCGAAGCCAAGTGCCACATGACAGAGTGAGCTCCCATCACTAGCACCAGCTTCTGCTAAACTTGCAGTTAGAAAGTACAGTGGAACCTTGCCTTAAGCGAGGATCCGTTCCAGATCCCCCCCCCCCCCCCGCGTAAGGCGAATTCTGCCTATGCTCGAGCCCCATTCAAGTGAATGGGGCTCATGTGCATGGCGGTGTGGCAGCGTACACGTGCCATGGTCATGCGCCCCATTCATTTCAATGGAATGCACTGCCCCTTGCACCTTGCGTTTTCCCCATGGCTTGAGCGCCTATGCTCAAAGCCGCGTATAACGTGGGCACACTGTATGTAAAAGTGCAAATAGATAAATAGGTATCATTTCAGTAGGAAGGTAACAAGAGTTCTGTGGAGTCATGCTGGCCACAATATCACAGAGTAGTCTTTGACAATGCTGTTTCTTCATTTTAGCAATGGAGATGAGCACCACTCCCTACAGTTGGGCATGACTTGACAACTTTGTCAAAGGGGAAACTTTTCCTTTACCTTTAGCTATGACCATCACATCATCTTTTCATTCAATCAAAAAAATATTTGTTGTCATTAATTGTAGGCCTTTGCAAACATTCCATAATTAGTAACAAATATATCCCTAGTTCTAACTTTCATTTTTGCAGGAAACAAAACAGGAAGAAAGATATTTTTCTTTCCCTATGAAACGTGAACAATGTATGTCCTTTATTCAACTATGATTCAAGCAAATGGATACAATGATGCAACAAGGAAGAATCCAGGGCATCCCAGTATCAAACAGATTTGGATTTGTGGTACTCCTGAAGTGGAAGATCTGGCCACTACTACTGGAATGTTGGTTATATTTCAGTACTACAGATCATTTATTTATCTCCTTTTTAAAAAGACAACTAGCTGTAATATAAAATGTGTAATGAAAGCAGCACTATAATAGGTTATCTTTGTATTTCTTTCCAAAATATTACTCTCTATATGTGCTTGGTATTTTTTGTCTGTTTTGAGTTTCTTGAAGCCAACTCCATCCTCGATCCCTTTCAGTCTGGTTTCCGCCCAAGGCATTCTACAGAGACAGCTCTCACTAAGATTTCGAATGACCTTTTACAGGCCAAGGCTAATGGCCTTTACTCTGTTCTCATCCTTCTTGATTTGTCTGCAGGCTTTGACACCGTTGATCACTGTCTCCTAATTGACATACTCTCTGACCTTGGGTTCTCAGACTCTGTTCTCGACTGGTTTCGATCTTATTTGTCTGGCAGATCTTTTGCAGTAGTTGCAGGAGGTCAGACTTCTTCTCCTGTTCCCTTATCTGTTGGAGTTCCCCAGGGCTCTGTTCTGGGTCCCCTTCTGTTTTCTATCTACACACTGTCCTTAGGAAAACTCATTAGCTCTCTTGGCTTTTCCTACCATCTGTATGCCGATGACACCCAGCTGTATCTTTCCGCCCCTGACCTTTCTCCAAGGCTTGAACAGCAAGTTTCGTCTTGCCTCACAGCTGTCTCGCAGTGGATGTGCCATCGGCGTTTGAAGCTCAACATGTCCAAGACAGAGCTTCTTGTCTTTCCTCCTAAGTCCACCCTTCAACACTCCTTTTCTGTCTCTGTGAACAACATTTCTATTCAACCAGTCCAGCAAGCCCGCAGTCTTGGTTTTATCTTTGACTCTTCTCTGTCGTGTATCCCTCAGATCCAGACCACAGCCAAGGCTTGTAGATTCTTCTTGTACAATATTGCCAAAATCTGACCATATCTCTCCGCCTCTACTGCCAAGATCCTGGTCCATGCCCTAGTGATCTCACACCTTGATTACTGTAATGTCCTCCTGGCTGGGCTTCCTCTTTCTCACCTCCGTCCTTTAATCTCTGTTCAGCATTCAGCTGCATGCATTATCACTTCCACCCACCGCTCTGACCACATCTCTCCTGTGTTGGCATCCCTTCACTGGCTCCCCCTCCCTTTCTGCATTCAGTATAAGATCCTGCTGTCGACATTTAAAGCCCTCCATGGACTGGCCCCTCCTTACTTATCAGACCTTCTTTCTCCTCACCTTCCCACCAGGGCCCTCCGTTCTGGTAGTCAAGGTCTGCTGTTTCAGCCCAGGATTTCCTCTGCCCCATCTCGGATTCGCCCCTTTTCACTTGCTGCCCCTCACTCCTGGAACCTTCTTCCCCCACAAGCAAGAGCCATCACCTCTTTAACCAGCTTCAAAATGGAGCTGAAAACCATCCTGTTCAGAGTAGCCTTCCCAGGCATTGCATACTTGTCGCTTGCTAGTTGGTGTTCTTTTGTTGTCTGTTTATCGAACCATTTCCTGTATTGCTATGTACTGTATATGTATTATCCTACTTGAGAGTATGTATTTTCTCTGGAAGAAGATTAACCATCCATTATGGAGCCAAGCCCTCCCTCCAGTCCATCTGCCTTGGTCCAGGCCTTGGAGGTAGAGAGGAACTGCTGGACCTCTTACCCTTTCCCTCCACCACTCCCTTCTCCTTCTGTGTCATGTCTTTTTAGATTGTAAGCCCAAGGGCAGGGAACCGTCTAACTAAAAAGATTGTATGTACAGCGCTGTGTAAATTTACAGCGCTTCATAAATAAAGGTTAATAATAATAATAATATGATCTGTTGACTTATTCAATAACATTTTTACTTACTTCATTCTTGAATATATATATATATATATATATATATATATATATATATATGAGAGATATAAATCTACCCACTCTAAATTTAGGGTCATTACTTGAATAGTGATGAGACAGAAATGTTTTGTTCTCCAAGCCATATATTGGTTGCTTATGACAGAAGGCAAAACGATGAGAACAGATGGTTGCCATAAGCAGCAAAATGCAGGGGAAAAAATAAAATACACTCATTGAGTTGAGTACATGAGTAAAGAGTTGTACAGTTTGAAAATATTTAATATGGTGAAACTGAGCTGATATACATGAGAAATTCATGCATTCATGTGTGGTGTAGTGGTTTGGATGCTGGATTAGGACTGTAGAAACTAGGATTTGAATCCCCACTCAGCCATGGAAATCTACTAGGTCATCTTGGGCAAGTCATTTTCAAAGAAGTAGGCTTGTTCTTCTGTTGCAGCATAAAAAGGAGAAAAGGAGGTGGGAAGAAGTGTAGCATCATCATTTACTGATACATGCCAATAAAACCCTAGTTATAGGTTTACTGTCAACCATAAGTTGGAAACAACTTGAAGTCACACAACAGCAAGTACATAAGATTAGGTGCAGGACATGGGCACAGAAGCCAATGTAATATGGATGTGCTTCTCCTTCATCATGGGGCATTCTTCTCCACAACTCCAAAATTGGTTCTTAAAGGTCCATCAACGCTTGAAAATAGATTGGGTCATTCAAGAAGGAGGAGGAGGAACAGCCAGGTCTGCTTATTGAATCATTTCCAATAGCCAGGAGACTTTAATGAATTCCAAAGAGGATGTAAGCCAAATAGATGAATTATTGTCCAATGTAAACATGATACAATTCCATAGATCTATGGCATTTCAGTTGCCCCACCATTTATCCCCATTTAGTACTATGGCATTTAATTTTTGATATGTATGGATAGAATTCACATAGGAACCTGAATATGAAATGCAAAACATTTTATTTCCATTGGCTTTTTTAAAATTTGTTTTCCTTACACAATAGTAGAACAGCTGATATATCTTTATTCCCAGTAAAATTACTAGAAGGTGTAGTAAAACTTTTAGTGGAAGTATTTGGTAGTTTCAGAATTATTCAATGAACTTTAATTAGCATAGGTCTTTTTAAAATTCATAAAATGCCAATAACCATATAACTGGTTAGAAGTCTGTGTGATTGCAAGATGTTAAAAGGTGGTATGAGTGGAAGCAAAAAGTATGTACCACTTGTTCCTGTGAATATTTTAATTTACAAAACTTAATATTTTTTCCAAAGTTTGAAATAGAGGCAAAAATATGATGCTGTCATCCAGTTGTTTTTTGGCAAAGTAATATTATTATTCAATTAACTTCTCTCAGTATATTTCACCAGACCTGTGGCATGAAAATATTAAATTATCATAGTTTGTGGCTTGTGTTCTCTTGCTTTGTAGTTAGTTATAGGGAAGTAACCAGAGCTGGGGCAACTTAAGTGAAATATATTCATTGACTTTTTGATTGGAGATTAATATAGACTAAGAATTTGTGTGGGTGAAACCATATTAATTAATTACCTCCTTAAATAAGTATGGCTATATCATTATTTATTATTGTATAGAAGTTGATTAATAATAGAAAAATGTTATGGTTATTGTTTTGTTTTTAATGTGGGTTTTTGCACGTGTTGAAAACCATCACATGGAGTTCTGCCATAACACGTGTTGCAGTGGATTTTTTCTTATGTGGCAGCCCCATGAATTTTGTTATCCCACTGTTACCATCAAATTATGTGACAAGAATCAGCAAAACTGCTTATTTTCCCCTTTCAGATGGTACCTAGTAGCATGGCTACTTATTTCAGACAAGCTTTAAAGTAATTAACAATAAAACTTTATTTTAAAAACAGTTTAACAATGTTTCACTTGTTCAGTTGGTACATTCACTTGCTATTGTTTCACTTTGTTGCACTTAGTTACACTTCGAACTTTATTGCATTGGCCCTGGAACAGCATTCCAAAACAGTACATTCTGGGGAGGGGAGGCGGTGGGGAATGGATTTTACTGCATAGTGAGAACGCTGCTGCCGCCGACAAGCATCTCCATCCCATTCCAGATGTGTTCCCCAGGGGGCGATTTCCAAAAATGCTTCTCAAGCATTCCTGAAAATCTCCCCCTCTGGGACACATCTGAAACAGGATGGGGACCCTTGGTTATAGTGGTGGCAGCATTCTCACTGTGCGGTAAAATCTGTTCCCTGCCACCTCCCATCCCCAGAACGTTCCGTTTTGGAACATTGTTCCAGGGCCACTGCAATAAAGTTCTTTGTTACTCCTCTCTAACCCTATCCCTCAGGATGTCAGATCAGCAACTCCCTCACTTGGAGTGCTGTATTAGAACCAATTCCCTCACTTCTGAACTTGTTCCCTATCAGACCCTGTCATAGAACTAAATGTTTCCTTCCAAACGTTAACTGTCACAGTCCCTCAGACAACCAGACCCTAACTGTCTGAAACCAAAAGCCTATATGACTCCAGCTGTCAGCAATGGAATTCTTCTCCTCTTATCAGCCAACGTTCTATTGGCTGTTGCCAGCTGACTCCTGACTGTTTGTATAGCTTTCTCCTAGTTGACTGTTGCTAGCCTGGCACAATTCTGTCTGTTCTTCACAGCTATGTCTTTGAACTCATGTGTGTGTGTGTTTATGACATTTTATAAGATTTGGGAACCATAGTCCTTTTACTAGTCCTTCAAGTCTCGTGGTATGAATAATGTCTAATAGTGGGTATACAGATATCTTGGTAACTTTAACCAACCCTAAGTGGTAACATTTGGATTTGTTATATTTCCTTGGGATGAGCTTCTGTTCTATCCAAGAAACTCAGTTGAGACAATATCACATTCCCTTTTTCCATCACTATTTTACTTCTAATGCATTTTTTTTAAAAAAAACCTCATTAATCAAAACCAACAGAATAGCTGTAGATCAATAAATATACCATATTTTATTGATAATTACCCCTTAGTAATAAACACATAATAATAAGCATAAAAATCTTTTTCTTTTGGTAAAAGAAGGTACTGGTGAACAAGCAGCCCTTGTTTCTTTGTCAGCGCTGTTGATTTTAGATTTACTGCTGGTTGAGTCTTTTTGTTTCCTTTCTTGTGTTACAAAGAAATTGCACTGTGGTTATGGTAGGTGTTGCTAGCATCAACATTCATGTCAAAGGACTTTCCAGATAATTTTTCAGACACCTACACATACATCTCTTCTAGTACTATACTTCTGCTAGTGGGAATTTGGCACTGCTAGAATAAAATAGCGAAGAGTCTGGTAACACCTTCAAGAGTAACACATTTTAAGCAGCATAAGCTTTTGTGGTCTAGAACTAATTTTAGCGAGTACAGTTAGCTTGCATTTGATGGAGTGGGCAGTAGTCCATGAAATCTTAAACCATTATAAATATGTTGGTCTTTAAGATATCACAAGCCTTTTCCCCCACCTATTCTTTTTTCAGATCACTTTCACATTATTAAATTCAGCCTATTCTTTTATCATAATGATCTAAGATAGAGTTTTCATCACTAAAAATTTGTAAAGCTTAACTGTGGGGAAATACTTCATTCTTTTATGTGTCCAGGATTTCCCACTATTCAGTTTCAGTGGATGAGCTTGAGTTCTAATATTATTTGGTGTGGAAAGGGCCTCTATCTGGTTTCTTTTTTTTTTTTTTAAATACCTAATTGAATGTATCATACATCCCCTTATTCACTTTTCTAAAGGGCAGTTGCTTCACTTCCTTGAATGTTTTAATTTTCCCTTTCTTTAGTTTTTCCAAGTATAAGCTATCCTGGTGCATTGTTATTGCAATATGCCATTAGTTGTTGTTGTTGTTGTTGTTGTTGTTGTTATTATTATTATTATTATTATTATTATTATTATTATGCTTTAAGTAAACATATAGGGCTCATCCACTGATGATGGATGAGAACCAATAAAGGTCTGGCCATGGCAGGCTTTGATACAAATGATGTTCTAAAAGAGGGAAGACTGGCTAATCTATAGGTTAGGGCCTATCTTGTCATGGTTCCCTTTTATGCAGTAGCAATGCCTATCTTGCAGAGTCCATATGTATTGATCAGCTATTATCTAAAAACTATTTTAAAGTGAAATATGTTAATTTCCACCTACTGATAAAGCATGCTTGCTGCTACATTTTATAGTTGTTGCTGCTACTGACTAACAACTTCAACAAAAATAAAATACGAATGGTGACTATACAATTCTATAATAAAATTGTTGGTAGTTTGATGTCTTTTTAATCTCAGCAAAGGCTACAGATTAAAAACAACTTCATATGGACCTATTACCAAAAAAACAAAGCAAAAACAAAACAGTAATATATTAATATCACAGGAGGGATTAGTTCTCAAATAGAAAGGTCCCAAAGAAATGCAGAGGGCTATTATATTATAATATAAAACACCTGAAGCATAGAAAAGGATGTAGGAGCATGGAATGAAGCTAACGTAATTCAAAGACAATTTCAAGGGAAGCTGAAGCTGAGAAAGGAATGTATATTAAACCTAGATATGTGCAAAGAAAAAAATGCCACCAAGAAGCTAAAAGCTTTTAAGAAAGTCTGGTAATTTATCGTTGGAAGCACTAGGCATTGCATTATACTTCAGCCTTCTCCACAAAGCAGGCAATGGAAAAGTAGATAACATACTTCTTCCATGCAAAAGTGGGAGATCTAAAGAAAATAGCACTGATTCAATAAATATGGGAATTTTCTTGTAGTCTTTGGAGTATACTGTCACAGACATTACAGTGATTTTACAGAGTAAACATGTTAAATGCTGCTCATATTGCTAAAGCTAGGAACAATATTTTCAAGATTTATCATGGTCCCATTGCACCCACTTCTATGGATTAGACACACACATATAACATATACACAACTATCTATTTCTTAAAGTGTACTGGGGACCATGGGAAGCGAGGTGGCAGAATTCAAAAGAGAAAAGTTTTTTTAGATAAATTTGAATGTGCAAAAACATGAGGAATAGAGGAATAGAGACGGAATGACACGTTATGCCATTTTTAAAGTTGAAGAGAAGTTCAGATAACAGGACAAAGGCAATAGGGGTTGGTGGAAGAAACAGAGTATAAGTAACTTGTGCCTTTTGAGTTGAGGTTGATAGGTTAAGCTGTCTGGAGGGTTGATTGTCTGTATTAAGCTGCTGGAGTGGCTGGCAATGTCAGTGTTATGTTTGTGTCCTTGACTGAACTTCTTGACTGATGTGAGAAGCTACACCTGCAGCAGTTCAACAGGAGTTGGGTATATTTAGTTTGGAGAAGAGAAGACTGCTAAGTGACATGATAGCCATCTATCATCTTTAAATACCTGAAGAAATACAACATAGAAGAAAGGGTAAGTTTGTTTTCTGATATTCCAGACTAGAACAGGAACAAATGGATTCAGACTGGAACAAAGGATATTCACCTAAACATTAGGAATAGTTTTGACGGACTATTCCAGAGGGTGGGCTCTTCTTTGAAGATCTTTGAACAGAGGTCGGATTGCATCTCTCAGGATTGCTATAGTTCTGTATTCCTACATGGCAGGAGGTTGGACTAGATGTTCCTTGGGATCTCTTTCAGCTCTATGAATCTACCCTTCTGTGTCAGCAGTACACAAAGCAGGGAATGTAACACTGTAGACAGGATTTACCTGCCACATAAAAATTCTTTGACCACCTAGTAAGTGACACTCTACAAGGTCAGCAGGCAATGTAAGCAGTATGAGGTGCTTATACTGATAAAGAACTGTCTTGAAGAATGAAGACAAATGGTATCTGAGAGACAAAACACTACAAGATGGATAGAAGTGACAAGTACAATGCTGTAAGCCTTCATATTAGTCCAGTTGTGGCTCTCAAGTAACTTGAAAAAGGAACACTTGTACCAGCAGGATACAAAAGATACTTGTTTAAGAGAACATAGCTAAGGGCAAGTGCGGATTTTTTTTGTTATTTTTGTGACATAACTATCTCCCAACTTGCATTGTCAAACTCATCAAGATCCCAGGAAAAAAATAGCAACAGTTCTCTGGAATAGATAAACTGCATCACAGATATGTGTGTGCGTAAGAGAGAGAGATAAGGAGAGATTTAAAGCAATAAACTTATGTCAGAACTTTTGGGGATGCATTTAATCATGTAAGCATGTGTATTTATTAGAGTGACTAACAAAATTGACATAATATTGTGTCAAGATGATTTTGCTTCCACTTTTCTTCAGCTGCACCCAAACAGCATCTTCAGAGTTGAGTATTCCAAATCAGAGTATTCCAAAGTGGATGGCTGGTGTTAGATACCATCTTCAAGGTAGAGTCCATGAGACACCAGAGACTTAAGTCCACAAAATATGAAGATCTTGCTTTTCTGTTCTTATCACTGGTTCCTTCTGAAAACCTGTAGTTCTTGAAGCTTGCATTAGATTGCATGTTCTTCAGGTAATGTTCTGTTTAATATATTGAATTCTACTAGCCACAGTCTCTTAAAGATGATTTGTCTTCCTTGGATACACAAAGATGATGAAGCTCTTGGATTAGGAAGGATGTAATATAGCCAGAGTGGCATAGTGGTTCAATTGTGGGATTATGACTCTGGAGACTGGGGTTCAATTATTATTATTATTATTATTATTAACCTTTATTTATGAAGCGCTGTAAATTTACACAGCGCTGTACATGCAATCCTTTTAGTTAGACGGTCCCTGCTTGGCCATGAAACCCACTGGGTTACCTTGGGCAATTCACATTCTCCCAGCCTCAAAGAAAGGCAATGACAAACCTCCTCTGAACAAATCTTGCCAAGAAAACCCATTATAGGGTTGCCTTAAGGTTACCATAAGTCAGAAACAACTTGAAGGCACACAACACAATGGGACTAATAAAATGTGTCAGGAGCTGTGTTGTTTCCCTGGGGCAAAGATCCATGATGTGACGGTAGGCCAACAAGACTTGTCAAGTCTATTGACTGTTATCACTTCCTTTTGGTTCATGTGGGAACCAATTATACTACAAGGTGCAGCTTTCAGAATATCATGATCATCATCATCATCATCATCATCATCATCATCATCATCATCATCATATCCCACCTTTCTCCCAATACAATGACTCAAGGTGGTAATAGTATCAAAAGAGATTATTAGAATCTGGGTAGGAAGCTGAAAGAGCTGTATGCACAGGGTGTCATCTCATCTCTTCTCCCAATCAAAGGGCATGGTTCAGAAAGACAGATAAAAATATGGGATTTGAAGAACTGGCTCAGCAGATGGTGCCACTGAAAACAATTTGGTGCCACTGAGAACAATACATGTAGTGGCTCTCACCTCTCAAAGGATCCTGTCCACATCATCAGGCTGCAGAGGAAAAGCGGCCTCTGGAACCTGGTGTGCAGCCAGGCTACACTTGCTCAGTGGAATCAGTGGTGAATTATGTGCAATAATTCCTGCCTGCATCTCACAATTCCATTGGGATGTAGTCAGGTTATTTGTTCATGTGATAAGCTCCTATGTGTGGATGTTTATGGATCTGTGTGGAAAGGAGAGTCTTTCTGAAAACTTTGGACAAAGTAACCCATTGGAGGAGATGGTGGAACTGATAGAACTCAGGTAGCTTCTAGAAAAGGGTAATGGTAGTATTCCCCCAAAGAAGAAGAGGATATGACTGCAAAACCTTTTCCCTTATTTGGAAACTCCTGTCTCTGAGTGTCCTCAGAATCAAATCCTGTGAGAAGGGTAAATTTGGAAAAATGTCTGTGAATGCTGTAGCCAACATGGCTTTGTATGACCTTGTGGATTTCCATAGCTGAGAGATTCAGACCCAAGTATCCGCACTGCAGAAATAATCCAGGTTGACACGACTTTATTTGTCTTGGCTCAATGCTATAGAATTCTGGAAGCCATAGTTTTGTGAGACATTTAGCCTTCTTTGTCAGAGAGCTCTGGTGCCACAACAAACTACAATTCCCAGAATTTCACATCACTGAGCCATAGCAGTTAAAGTGGTGTCAACCTGGATTATTTCTGCAGTGCAGGTGTAGGCCTAGAGTCCTAGTCTATCACCCAAACCACTAAACCATACTGGACATTAGAAGTCACTCAAACTAGTATGTCCTACTGGCTCTAATTTAAGGAAGCTCTTTTTGCCCTAAAAAGAGAAAGGATCTTATTTAACAGCTACCTGGCTGAACCATGATGTGATTGCTCTACACCTGTCTATTTTGAATAAACAAAGAAACAGATGTGGCTCAGAGAACAATTTGCATGCGTACATTTCTGGAGGGGGGGCACTCATATAACTATTTCTCTCTTACATTTCTGCAACATTGTGAACACTAGAAAAGGCCCTCTGCTGGCTAATTAAGGCAGAAGGCACTGTTGAAAACCTATAAAATAGTTAAATTTTGGTCTGTAGCTTATTCTGATGAAAATTGTTAAAATATTTAATAAACAATGTTGTCCATTCACTTCTTCCAGAAAAGAATATTACTTTTGATATTAATGTATTTAATCATTACATTGTATATTTCATATATAATGCTATTTTATCTATATTTTTAACATTTTGCTTTCACTGTTTTTAGTCATCTTATGAGTAATTAGCTGGGAGGTGTAGAGAGGGAGCCTCCCTGGAAACTTTCCCATCCCATTTGTGGCAGACAGGTTAATGTTTATACAAGATAAGTGTAAAATATATAACTTGAACAATTACAATTTAAGCATAACAGAATAAGTTTATTACTGGTTTCTGCCTGACGAACAGCCCCCCCCCCCACTGCCAAACTCTAGGTCACTTTGTAAAAATATGATATCATCCATTATTTTCATGACATAGTCAATGTGCATGGAACTACAGAGACGTCAGGCTGCAAACAGGAATATACTTCCAAACTGAAGAATCACGCCCAAACTCAAAGACAGGTATTTTGTTTGAGGCATAGCCTGCCAATATCAGAAGGTAAACAAATACATCAGTTTCCTCATGTCAGAAGCGAATCTTAAAAAGCATAATGGATTCAAAATAATATATTGACAACCTATCAGGTAGGCAAGATTGCCTGGCTATCTGGTTAGAAAGAACTAGGTATTTTCATTTTCTACATTACAATTTAATAATATCCTCACATCATTTGTAAACATGTGATATCATTATTCCACATTTCAAAATGCATAGACCTATGACACTTCTGCAAAAGAACATTGGTTCTACATTCTGATTAGTAAACCAAAACTCTAAGAACTTTTCTAAAAAGGAGGAACTATTAGTCATGTAAGGATCTTGTGCTTCTGGATGTCATGTGTTATTTGGTGAGCTACAACTTTATTAACAAATTACAATGTTGGTCCAGATTTAATTTTTAACACCTCCTCTTAGGTATCTAAGTGTTTGTGGGGGTGGAGCTGGTGGTCTGGAGTGGTGGTCTGGAAGACATCTCCCAGCTAAAGTCATTTCAGGGAGCAGGAGACCTCTAATTACTGAAGACATTCTAGAGGGGCAATCACAAATCAGAGACATATAATAAGATATAAGAACAGATAGATAAATTATAGCAGGGGACCAAATGAATGAATAAATTTAAAAAAAAACAACTAGACCCATAGAAATAAATTGAACTCATCAATCAATGCCAGTTCTGTTGATTTCAATGGTTCTTCTCTATAACTAAGGTTTGAACCAACTCTAAGATTCTAATTTTATGCACATCTAGGTCCTGCTGAATGCAAAGAGCTTTATTTATCAGTAAGCATATCTATAATTTAATAGAAGTGTTTTAAGCAGATTTCTTGCTCTCAGGTGACATATCGATTTAAAAACATATAACTTAGGCCCTCAATAGATTGGCAAAAAATGCCAGCATGAGGGCAGAGTGGCGGCATGGTGACCGCATGCCATCTGCCCCCATGTGGCTTTTTTTGGCTTCTTTTTGTGCCGGGTTAGAGGCGTGGTGTGCTGTTGCTGCGTCCCCAACCCAGGCCTTCAGGAGCAGTGCAGCACTGCCTCTAAATGGTGGTCTGCCAAGCCCTTGAGTTTCTAGCATATGCATGTAGTGCATCAGATCTGTGTCTGGAAGAGTCTTTGGTTAACAAAAATGTATAGAAGTATGATAAAGGAGGTGGTGTTTTGTTTTGTTTCTGGGTCTTTTTTTTTATCAGTTTCCACTCCTCCCCGAAGCACCATGCAGCACTTCCCATTCTGCTCGAAGCCATCAGTCAGCTTTCTGAAACAGAAACTGAATTTGTATGTGGGCATATGCCCTGACCTCATTTTACAAAGAGCTTCATTCATTCTTCAGAATTGTTTAAAATATAATTTCTTTTTCTCATGTTCTCAATATCTCCCTCAAGCCAAAGATAATTTATGCTTATTGACCTTATCAAGATTTGAAAGTTGGCACGCACACACACACACCCCGGCTATTGCTCAAAACCTGAAATTTGTATATAAAAATTATATAGTTGTGACTTGTACTAAGGAAAAAAATGCTCAATGATTGAACAAAAGCTATGAAGATAGATTTCATTTAAGTAATTGCCTTTTTTTCTATTGCTTCTGGTCCATTAAATTTGTCAGTAAAATACATGAGCACATAAGGTCAATGCTCAAAGAATGTTTACAGGTATAATCAGTTTAAAATGGGATAATTAGCCACATTATTACAGTGAACTGAATTGGTGAAATTAGAAATAGGAAAAAAGGCTCTTAGGCCACTTTGTCAATCTTGCAAGTAGAAGTGCTTTCTATATTTGCTTCACAGGGGGAGATTTTTAAAGACAGTGTTCTTGCAATATAGAATCATAGAATCATAGAATCATAGAGTTGGAAGAGACCACAAGGGCCATCCAGTCCAACCCCCTGCCATGCAGGAAATCCAGATCAAAGCATCCCCGAAAGATGGGCATCCAGCCTCCGTTTGAAGACCTCCAAGGAGGGAGACTCCACTACACTCCTAGGAAGTGTGTTCCACTGTCAAACAGCCTTACTGTCAGGAAATTCCTACTAATGTTGAGGTGGAATCTCTTTTCCTGCAGCTTGCATCCATTGCTCCGGGTCCTAGTCTCTGGAGCAGCAGAAAACAAGCTTGCTCCCTCCTCAACATGACATCCCTTCAAGTATTTAAATAGGGCTATCATATCACCTCTTAACCTTCTCTTCTCCAGGCAGAGGGACATAACTGATAGTGTGTAGCCTTGCTCAAAAAATTTAAAGCGCAAAGGGAAGCACAGACCTTAAAGATAACATAGGTTATCATGTAGAAAACAATAGGTGGACTTTTTCCTATGCCACAGTATGATATTTTGTGCATAACTGAAACATTCAGTGAAATATTATTGAAGATTGTGGCTAAATTGGATTTAATAGTTTTGTCCAGGCATATGGTTGACACTGGCAATAGGGATACAAGGGTTCACATAAGTCCCTGTCACTGAGTACCCAGATACAGGTTAGACTTTGCATGTTGAGTATGAAGGTCTCAAGGGGCTCTGTGTTCATATATGGCTGGCCACAGTTAAATTATCCTGTGAGCAAGAGTCCGCAGAAAGTTTGGTTGCTTTTTTGAGTATTCAGAGGAGCTTTGTTAGCTATGTCCCATCAAATGCAGCCACAGAGCCTTCTTCAGATCTGACCTATCCCCCAAACAGATTCCACCCCTTGAAGAGTTCATGAAAAATTTAAGATAAAGTCTGGGACACAGTCACCACCCCATTGACCTGGTATCCACCAATTGCTATTTCTTATAGCAAGATGGAAACCACTCACCACCTGGAAATGTTTGGATGTTTTAGTATCCCTCACCATTGGCTAAAGTACCTAGGGCTGCTGGGAATTGTATTCCAGCAACATATAGAGGGATACATGATTCTCAAGTAAAATGATTGGGAGATGAATTCATTCAAGAACCTTTACAAAACAAGTATATATGTCACAATTTAATTTTCTTAGATGTCTTACTATGACATTCACCTTTTTTTTTTGTCATATATGACTGATGATTTAATAGATCTGTTGTAAAGGCAGTAGCATCACTGTGGGGTGTGAGAGGAAGGAGGACCACACCAGTTGATACCCCAGAGGATAGATAACACACAGTTGGGCACTCCTCCCCTTTGAATGCAGGAGGGACAAATGTGTGCCCTTCCCAGCTGCTCCATCACTGGGTTGCCTCCCTAGGGAGGAAGCCCAATAGCAGATCATCAGGAAGGGAAAACACGCACCTTTCCTGGGTGACACCCTCTAAATTGTGTGACACCCTAGCTAGTGACACCAATGTGTAAAGGAGAAATCTTCACAAATATTTCATCTTTCCTTTAATTTAAGAATGAACAAAAGATTCTTGAGATGCTGTATCTTATCAGACCTTCCTGCCCTTGGTCCAATTCTATATTGCTTGTAGCTGTTTTCCCCTTCCATTTTATTATTATCATTTTTAATCCAAGTGCTTGTATAGATTGGACAAAAGTTGTTAGGAGTCAATCTAGCAGTTTTAAAGGAAAGTCTTACTCCATTCTACTGATAACATGTGCCCGTTACAGACGGGCAAAAACTACGTCCTAGGTACATACTAGGGTTAGGAAAGGGCGTCCTTTCTGGACGCCCTAACCCTAGTACGTACCTAGTACGTACAAAATGGCAGTGCCCATTCTACATGGGTGCCGCCATTGGGACGTCACGACCGTGCCGCCTCCAAACGGAGCAGTGCGGAAGTGACATCCTGGCGCCATGCGAGGGCGCCTGGGGTGCCCTTTCTGCGGCGCCAGAAGGAGCTCCAAAACGGAGCTCCTTCCAGGTTTGTGTCACTGGCGCAGCCTTTACATGGCTGCACCAGTGACACAAATGAGAAAGGGGCTGAGTGGCCCCTTTCTCTTCGTCCCCACTGCTGTCAGGTCTCCTTGGGGCATGAAGCCCCAAGGACACCCCTTTCCAGGCCATGGGGAAGCGGCCTTTTGCCACTTCCCTGCGGCCTGGAAAGCAGCGGATCGGGGCCTCAGAGGCTGCCGCTGTGGCCACTGAGGCCCCGATCCAGCGGGGAAAGGGACGGGAACAGGCTGCCCCAAAAGGGCGGTCTGTAAACCACCAAAGTTTAAAAGAAATCTTTGCTCTCCATATAATAGACTCTTCTTTAAAGGAGTAGAGCTGTAGCTTGATAATACGACAAAGTATTAGTAGTTCAAATCCTAACATGAATCATAACAGAGCTGAAGTCATTATGAGCTGAAGGTTGCTTGAGTAGACTCTATGAAAAAGAGTTGATAACTCCCAATCAGAAGGAGCAAAGAACCACAAGACACGCCCCTTCCCAGACTTTAGGGAACTATATTAAGTGTAAGTATCTAGATCAGCTCTGAGGCAGATGCTGCATGGCCTCCTTGAAAAGAGGCCAGAATGTATCTCATGTCGTGCATCTTGCCAAGCTGGTATATATGATGGGGGAAGAGTTGAATGCCAGGCTGCTCCTTCATGTGACCGCTTTGGATTTTGCTATATGAACTTCACTTATAGACTGTGAACACTGGGGAAGAAGGCTGTCCTGGAGCAGGGTCGGGGCATGGCATCCATATGATGCATGCCCTGGCTCCAACCCCAGGGTGGTGTGATGCCACACACTGCACCACATGGCACATGGTGTCATGGTGCTGCTCTGGCACTGTATCCGCACTATGCAGTGCCATAGGAGCACCATAAAGCTGCAGCATCATGGCTAGCACACTTTTTGCAGCTCCTTTTTGCACCCTGCAAAGGCCAGATTGAGCTGCATTGTGCAGTTGCCCTGATCTGACAGTCTGCACAGTCCCTTAGTCATCCTGTTGCAATAGCATTTCTGCACATTCTTTTCACTTCCTTTGCCTTTGCCTTAATTTCCTTTTCTGAGGGAAAAACAGATAGGATGGAAGGAGCAACTTGAATCCAGCCCTTCTGAAGACAGACTGGGGCCAGGGCAAACACATTCCATGGCCCCAATCCTCCTGGAACCCAGCTGAAAAAGGAGCAGATAAGATCCACTTTTTTTACAGCCAAGGAAAAGCCAGCTTTGCAGGTTCTACCACAGCCCCAAGGTGGCTTCATGATGCTCATGTGGTGTGCAGTGTGTAAATACTATGCTGCCAGAGCATCATGAAGTCACCCATATCATGAAGTCACCCATTCCAGGCAGTTTCAGGGCAGCTTCAGGGCAGTTTTGTGATGTACAGTGTGAAAACACCGAGCTCTGAAGGCTTTAAAGGGCTATCCCTTCAGTCTTGGATGCTTTCCTTTTAGATCCTTTAACCTTTTTTTCATTTCAGTGTTATTTTCAGCTATGCTCTGTTCCTTTGTTTGCTGTTTGTCATTGTATTTGTTTTATTTATTTGTGTGAATATTGGGTTTGGTTGGGTCACAACTGGTTGTTTGCATGGTCAATTGCATGCAACCCGGTTCACCCTTACCCACCACACAGTTGATTCCTTCATGGCTTGGTTTGCCATGATCTCCTCTGCTGATTTTCTTTTAACTAGATTGCACCCCTCCCATGAGTGTGTGTGTGTGTTTCATTTTTCTACTTGGGGAAGTGATCCTGGGTACTTAGGGAGACTATTGGGCCTAGGTGGGATTCTCACCCTTCACTTAATTAAAGGGGGGTTGTTGTTTTTTCTGGAATGATGTGTTTATTCAGTGGCTATCATAGGGGATATTGGTGTCCATGTCTTACAGAAGGAATGAGATGAGGAGGGTTTGCGTGAGCCCCCCCCCCCCCATTTGTTTAGACATTTGGATTTGGGCAGAGGAGTTAGACTGGTGAAATAATGTGGCTGCAGTTCAGGTTATTAATTCTTTATAGTCCAGGTCTCCATAGGTTATGCATTTAGTTAGTGCTTTTGTTATGGAATGCCTCCAGTATAATATTGTTTATAGTTCTCTATTTGGCTGCCATGTATAATGGGAAAGCTCTTGCTTGCCAGCAGATGGAACACTTCAGAAAACTGGCTCCAGAGGCAGACAACTGCCCAGTGTTGATGCTCATACATCTTGTATAGAGTCTTGGAGGGATGAGGTTGTGTGAGCCATTGGACCCTCACTAGCCACAGCATCAGTTCTAGAAGGGCAGATAAGGATGTGGTGAAGGATGTCCACTCTGGAATGATCACTACATATTCTGGGATCTGGGTGGTGGTGGTGGTGGTGGGAAGGAGTCTGCTTTTGGGGCTTACCTGAGGGTTTGCTCTCCCTTATAGAGTGCTGGGACTCGAGTGGGTGAGTGCCCTGAATTTGCCTTCCAGTAAATGACTGGCTGCGGAGCAACCTATAGTTCTGGATTGCCTTGAAATCAGGAGTTTTATCCAAAGGAAGACTGAGGTCACTGATTGACACCTGGCCTCAGCTGGTTCCACATCAGGTAGTTCCCTCCTTTTGCTCATTCACAGGTTCAACTCACTTAAATAAGTTATACGTCAATAAACTGGCTCTTATTAAACCCATTTGCTTGTGTCTGTTATCATTATTTAATGGTTGGTCATCAAAGAAGCACCAAGCAATATAAAGGGGAAGGAGCTCAAAGTCAAGAACCCATACAACACAAGACCATAACTATTCAAAACCTGTTTTGTATCATTGTGTGGACACAATGCAATATGGTTAATGTGATTTTGTTTTTTAAAAAAATGGTTATCTCGGGCTATTCTGGTTGCACCTTCAGTTCTTATAATATACTATTATTTTCTTAACTACTTCAGTGTTTCCCCCCATCAATTATGGATTTGGTATGAATTTTAAGTTATCCCCCATAGCTTTCATTAAACCTTCTCAATACATGCAACAATAGGGAAGATGAGGATTCCAAGAGCATCAAGCCTCACAAAATTCTGTTCTCCCTCAAAGTGTCCATTTCTTTCAAGGGAAGAAAAAAAAATCACAGATAAGTCTGGAATGGTGTCTTGCCCTCTCAATGTTTTTAAATAGAAGAGGCCTTTCTAGCACTGCCAATCTGTGATTTCTCATGAGAGTCCTTTGGACTACTTTCCCCTCCTTATTCCCCTCAAGTCTGTTTCCCTTGCTGAATTAAATCAACTTCTACTGGAGCCTAGGGTATTTGGAAGGCTTTTAACAACAGACTCTGTAGGGAAAGAAATGCTGTAGATCAGCCTTGAAGGTTGAAACAGAGGATTTCAGCACACTTATCCACTCTAATCATAGTTATCTTGATCATACACTCTATATCCCCAATGGCTAACCAGAGCTGTATACACATTGGGACTGTGCCTAGAACTGAGAACGCCCAGCCTCTTAAGCACTCCTCTGCAGCTGTGTTTTGTATAGCTGTGATTTTATCATATGAAATTACCTATAAGTTTATTTTTGTTATTTTATGCAAAAGTCACTTGCACCTGCAATATTCATGCTACTGGTATTATAATCTTTGTCTCTGATTGGGCATCATTAGAAAAATTATTGATAAATTTACTGATGGCCTTCTAGACTCTGGAACTCCCTTCCCAGGGAAGCCAGAATGGCTGTCTACCTGCTGTCAAAAACCTTTTTTATTTCAGCAAGCTTTTAAAATAGAAGGTTTTTAAAGAATAGGGTGAGATTCTACACGGTTTTAAATTGAATTGTTACAAAGAGTTTCTATCTAGAGGAGCTCTGGTGTCACAGTGATTAAATGCTGGTACTGCAGCCACTCATTCACAAACCACAAGGTTGTGAGTTCAATCCCAGCCAGGGGTTCAGAGTTGACTCAGCCTGGTATCCTTCAAAGGTTGCTAAAATGAGTACCCAGCTGATTGGGGGCAATTAGTTTAAGTTGTAAACCACTTAGAGACTGCCTAGTGCAGTATGAAACAGTATATACATGAAGCTGCTATTTATATTTTTCAAATAGCATTTTATCTTTTTTAAGTGATGGTTTAAAACATTTTGTTTATTTAAACCTTTTTAATGTTCACCCTTTTATATGTGTTTAATTGTAGAATGTTATTTTTTTTAATTATAAGCTACCCAGAGTCCGAGGATGATGATGATGTTGATGATAATGGTTCAGCCATATATGAAATATTATATAGTGGGGAAGGGGATGTGCAGCAAATGAAACAGAAATAGTCAAGGGGATGGACTGGAACCCTATAAGTTGTGGTTACAACATTTGGAGTGTTGTGAGGAAGGGGAAACACAATTGAAGTATTTAAAATGATGTATTTTAAAAATATTTAAAATGAAATATTTATAGTGATGTATGATGTGGAAAAAGTGGATAGGTAGAAGCTTTTCTCCCTCTCCCATAATACTAGAACCCAGGTTCTTCTCCTAAAGCTGGATAGTGGGAGATTAAGGACATATAAAGGAAAGTACTTCAAAAAGGATGTACAGTGGGCCCTTAGTATCTGCTGGGGTTTGATTCTAGAACCTCCCATGGATACCAAAATATGTGGATGTTCAAGTCCCATTAAATACAAGGACATAGTAAAGTGGTGTCCCTGATATAAAATGGCAAAATCAAGGTTTGCCTTTTGGTATATATATATATATATTTAAAATATTTTCAATCCATTGATGCTTGAATCAATGTATAAAGAATATGTGGATACAGAAGGCTGATGTGGAACTCACTGCTGCAAGATGTAGGTATTGTTGCCAGCTTGGGACACTTTGAAATAGGTTTGGATAGATTAATAGTAAAAGGATTCATTAACAGTAATAAATGTTTGCATTTGCTCTCCAGTATCAGAAGTGGCTTCTGCTTCTGTGTATCAGTTCCTGGAAATCATGAAATAATGTGTACAGTTGCACTTTTGTCCTGCTGGCAGGCTTTCCATGTGTTGATAATTGGCCACTGTTTAAACTACTCCACTGTGTTGGACTACATGGCTTGTTGGGCTAAATCAACATGATTCTTACTATGAACTTGCAATAATACTTTTACATACATTTGTGTACCCTCAATGCTTAATCTTCTTGTAGATTTGTATGACAATGTGAAAATATGGGTAACTGAATAAAATTTCAACTTTGTGGAAAAATAGTGGTAATACAGTTAATTGGGAGAGCTATGTCTTCTGCTGTGCAGGCTCTGATGCCAAAGTCCCATTCTTTCTTTACATCCAAGACTCATACCATATGCCCTATAAAAATTAAAATCAATTTTTCTAACTCTTTGATAGTCAGTTTTTCTCTAGGTAAAAGTGAATTTTAGCATGCATGCTAAATGCAATCACTTCTCTCAGATTTTTAATAAAAAAACATTTATTGTAAATTAACCGCAACTGAATAGATGCCTTTGATGAAATTGTATATCCACCTGCCCTTCCACCCCTTCTGAAGCCGCCCCTTTTGAAGATGGATTGGGGCTGTGGCAACTGCATGCTGCAGCCCCAATCTGTCTTTTTGCCAGCCTAAAAAGGAGTGGTAAAGAGCCTCTCTTTTTTGCACGGGCAAAAATAAATAAATAATAAATCATCCCACCCTGAGGCCCTGCAATCACCAACAGAACAATACACAGATTAATATGGAATTTCCTCCCTACAGTGTGTGTGTGTGTGTGTGTGTGTGTGTGTGTGTGTGTATATATATATATATATATATATATATATATATATATATATATCCAGCTCTCTTCTATGCCAACATTCTCTGAAGATGCCAGCTGGTGAAATGTCAGGAATAAACTCTTCTAGAACATGGCCACATAGCCCAAAAAACCCACAAAAAACTATGGATGCCAGCCATGAAAGCCTTCGACCTCACAAATAATAACACTTTTATTTCTGTAAAAGAACAAAGTGGCTTTCCTCCCCGCAACAGCCAGAAGCTGGCTTTAAGGTGCTCTGGTGGCATGCAGCACATAAATGCTGTGGCACCAGAGCTCCCGGAAGCTGGCCCATTTCCAAGCAGCTGAGCAGCTTAAAGCTGGCTTCTGGGCATCTTGGGGCATACTTCATCTGTATGCCATGCCCCTAAGCCGGCTGGGAGCCAGCTTTTTATGCCAGTCTGTTCTGGCAATGTGTCCCAATGAAATGAATGAGACTTGCTTTGAAATAACTATAGAAATGTTTTGTTACTCAGGTTGCCACTGCCACCATGTGCTATAAGGGAAAATGGGTTGACAAAATTACAGAAATGTTTTTAGAACAGTCTTTGGATGCACACATGTATTTGTGTATGTTAGTTTACTAAGGAGAAGGTTTTACCAAATTCAGATAGGCTTACTCCTCATCAAGTGTGTTTAGAACTGCAGCATTAACTGCTTTACATGAGTCCTCAAAAATTTGTGTAACTCTGCATAGGTAACCAGATGAGTGGCTGACAATCTTGGTGTGGTACTTACAATTTTGTTTTTCATAACATTGGGGGTTACAGTACATGTGGGCAATTTGTGGACCCTCCAGATGTTTTGGACTGCATATCTCCTCAGCTATAGGTACCATGCCTCATGGTTAGGGTGTAGTCCAACATTTAGAGAATCACAGTAGCCAATACAGTGGCTTTACTGTATTGAAGGTTCCAAGAAATTCTATATTAAAATGGAAATTGTGTGTTAAACTCCCATATTCAAAGGAGTGTCTTTGCAAATTCTTTTTAATAGATTATGTGAATTGATTATGTTCAATGTTTCTCAAAAACTGAACATTGAGAGAGAGAGAGAGAGAATGCAAAATTTTGGAGCCATCTTAAAGCACATCCAACTGTTTGTTCATCTAGTCCAGTATTTCCTACAGCAGCCTACTAGTTACTACTAATAGTAATCACTTTCTTGCTTCTTGTAGCCTGACCATTTTTAACTTGACAGACTGAAGAAATCTGACAAAAAAAAAAAAAAGAAAGAAAGAAAGAAAGAAAGAAAGAAAGAAAGCAGAGAGCAATTTAAAGTTTTGAATAAAAGATTTAGGATACCAAGATAAATATAAGTTTCTGTATTTAAACAGGGAAAATGAGATACACAAATACAGAATGAGTTAATGCCTGGCTGGACAGCAGTATACGGAAAAGGACATATTGGTGGTTTAGTAGACCACAAGAGTCACCAATGTGATGTAGTGACCAAAAAGGCAAATTTAATTCTTGGCTGCATTAAGAGAAACCTAGAGGAGAAGCGGATAGGGCAAAAGGAGTGGCCAGAGACCACTCCTGCCCCAATTGCTGCAGGACCATGGTGATTGGACACCATGGTCCTGAGGCTGGCCACTGTCATGGTCCCAAATGGGCCACCAGCAGAAGTGGCAAAAAGATGCTCATTTTGTGGCTAGCTTTGGGTCACCTTAGGAGGCCTCGGAGCAACTTCCAGGAAGTTTGGGTGTGTGTGTCATTTGAATGTCATGCCCCCAAAGAACCCAAATGGTTATTTATTTGACCTGTCCACTTCATGCCCTAATATCCCAAACATGGGAATCAATGGCAGCACTCCATTTTGCTTTGGTTAGCCCTCACCTGGAGTACTGTGCCCAGTTCTGGGCACTAAAATGTATGGACATTATCAGCAAACTGGAATGTATCCAGAAGTGGGCAACAAAAATAAAATAAGATCTTACAAGAGCATTTGAAGGAATTCCATCCTATTCTTTTATTAGTTATCTCTATAATGGAAGGCAATAGATTTCAGCCTGATCTTGTATATGGAAGGCATGAGTTAACATTTTGGTCTCTAACTAGAGATAAGCAGTTTCAGGCCTAAAGCAATGACTGCCATTTCAGACTTGCCAAACTGTCTAGTAATTGAAATGCATTTTCTACTTTAGATGAACACAAGGTTGGATTTGTGATGTTTTATTTGTTTGGCCTCATATTGCTCTGTCCTCCTCCTTCTTTAAAAAATAATTACTCTGCTAATCTGATACTTGAAACAACATAAAGTATTACCAAAAGGTAATGACCATGAATCAGGAATAACATTTCAATAGGTAAATACAAGACATTCTTCGATTACAGTAATATCCAAATGGTGTTCTGAGGTCTAAAGATACGATATTCTATTGGTAATAAGCCTGTTATTTTAAACCTATGCATCTTTAGTTGGTTGTGAGAAAATATAGTCCTGCCTGCATTCCAGATTTTAAAATAATCAAATTTGCAGCAACAGTCACAATAACAAAAAGTTATTCTAGCTCCCAAAATATTCTGTTCTATGTAAATGGGTTTTCTTTGTTTATGCAATTGTGATGAAAAGGAAAGTAAGAATCTGAGGAAATGGTAGAACTGGCTTATGATATCCTGAAGAAGATAAATGTATATGGTACCTGACCCATGAAGAGCACTGGGGATGTTACATTCTGTATCAGTATTCTGAATGGCCAAACCCACCCCCATTGGAATATCTGTCCCATGTTGGTATGATGCTCTTACAATCAGAGATAGTAATTCACTTTCCTTCAGACTGACACAAAGCTGATCCTGGCCATCCACCCTTTGAACTGACTCAAGAAGATTATGTTTACCTACAAGCTAGCTATGCTAACAACTCAGCAGCATCTTCCTTGTGGGGTTGGGGGGGGGGGGGGGGGGGAGAGAAATCAGTCTGAGTATATGGTTGTACTATTGTACTATTTTACTTGCACTTTTAAAAAAGTTACATTGCTTTTTATCATTTATGTTTTAAATGTTGTGGATAATTTAAATTCATCAAAGTACCAATCTTTTATATATTTTAACTATAATGTATTTTTTTAATTTGTAAGTCATCTTGAGGAAAAGGTGAGGATTTAATGGGAAAAAATGCTATTGACATACAGTTTATAGCTGGAACTACTATAGAGAGGGACCAAGGACTTGGAAAGTACACTGAAGATTCTGCCCTGTAGAAGAAGGGGTAGTTTCAGCACAAGAGTTCTGACTTGGGCTTCTAAGAGCCAGCTAAGAGCTAGGTTTAGTTAGGCCTCGGATCTTCAATCTTCAGGTTGGTATTTGTTGTTGTTGGCTTGGAGTAAATGTATGCTCCTTCAGTACTTTTTTTTTAATCTGACTTTTTCTAAAACAAAACATACTCAAATTGCTTAGCAGATATAATGCAAAACAGATTAAACAAATAAAAACACTAAAATGATAACAATACTCAATAATCAAAACAGTTTGACAGGTCAGATTGGAAAAAAAAATCTCCATATGCTACTTAAAGGCAATGAATTTATGAAGGAATTGCTCACAAATGAGAGAGGGTTGCATTCCACAGAAGTATACTCTTTCCTCAAGGACAAAACAGGATTTCTTACACAGAAGGACTCCGGGATCTAGAATCAGTTTCCTTTCCTGCCTATGAAAAAGTATGTTCATCTGGTTTAACTTCCTTTCTCAGATCAGCTTTTATCCCTATCAATTAAATTGGAACCTGGTCACACACCACTTGCTTTCTGTTTTCTTTTTGCAGGAGCACTGGATGTTGTGCTTAAATAATATTATCATCTGGATTTTAGATGCCTAAGGTCTTTCTTAATCAAGAATATGCTATGCAAAATTGCAATGTGCCTTTTTGTTATTCTATATGTTTATTTCCTGACAGTTTCCAGAACATCTGTTATGTACTGCGAGGATAGAGCCAAGCACCTTGTCATACTGGGTGATACCAGAGGGTAACCCTCCATTTTGCCATCTGTTAAAATGTTTTGTTGCACTCAGAAATGACATTACCAGAGAAAGCTAGCAGAAGTAAAGAAAAAGCTAATACGTTAACCTTACCATTTCACACATAAAACACACAGGCCTTAACATCTTCATGCCACATTCCAATTCTTTATTTATAGGTTTATACCAAGAAATACATAAATATTCTCTCACTATAAAACATACAAGGAAAAATACATTGTTTTTGGCAGTGGAATCAGAGTGGTGAAGTCTGCTTCTTTGGAGGTCTTTAAACAGAGGCAGGATGGCCATTTCTCGGGGGTGCTTTGATTGTGTATTCCCACATGGCAGAGAGTTGGACCAGATGGCCCTTGTTGTCTCTTCCAGCTCTGTGATCCTATGATTCTAAGACATTCTTTATCAGTATGTTTTGTATGTGATTAATGTTGAATGCAATATCTAGATGTGGAGAATATGTGTCCCTCCCCATTTTGCTGAATTGCACCTTCCATCATCTTTCACTATTAGTTCTACTGACCAGTGCTGGTGTGGGTTGTAGGCCTACATCAGAAGGGCTACACATTTCCTGCCCCTGAGATCATATTAAGGTGTGGCAGAGAACAATAACGCTCTTATATTTTAAAAAAATGGGCAGAAGTGCAAAGCAAACAGCAAGGAAAAAACTCATTTTTTTGAGAGAGAGAGAGAGAGCGATGTAGAAAGTATAATAGAACTGCAATTCCAAACATGATTGATTCGTATGATGGGAACAACTTTTTCTTATCTAGCTAAAAATAAAATCCAGTTCTGCATTTCCATATTTAACTTTTTATTTACAGAGGAAAAATTGAACATTGTCCCCATTTCTGCCTTCAGGTTGCTAATCAGATGGACATGGAGAAGAAAGAATTACTTACCTTCAAGCTCCATATGTTGTGAACACATCCCCATGGAAACAGAGAAAAGGTGGAAATTCACTTAGATTCTAAAGTGCATAAATTTCACAGAAAAGGCTTGTGACAGGGAACTACTAAAATGGTCATGCCTACTGAACTTTGTTTGTTACATTTTTAATTACTGTTCCACCAAAAAGCTCAGGACTTACTCTGCACATATTATGTTCTCAAGAGTTCTCTGAGATGTGCTAGGGTAAGTAGAACCCTGACTGGCCCAAAAAATGCTTCATGGCCAAATGATGACTGGAAAGTTTGTCTATACACGCCAGTGCTCCGATATCTATTGCAGCTTGTCAGGTAGACAACAAAACCAACTTTTACAACAATAAAAGGTTACAATGCAACTATGCAGGTGAACACATATGGGGAGGTCCACTATATCACTGGCAGAGTGTAAACAAAGTATATACAAGTTTCCAGGTCCTGTAATTGGCATTTTAAGTGAGTAGGATGTCAGTTAGCAGAACTGGAAAATACTTATATCTTCTGCCCTGTCATCACAAAAAATAGACCAAATTAGACTGGTAGTATGAAGGTGATCCCAATAATTCATCATGTATATTGTGAGGTATATATGGTAGTGCCTTGGGCTGTTAAATTAGGATGATGGGCCTCTAAGTACACTTCAACATAAGAGCTAGCCATCTCATGAGTGCATGCTCGGTTTGTGAAGGCAACTCTCTATGTTATCCAAAGATGCCATAAATTCTGCAGTTATCTAAGAATGATAATAAGTGGAAGAGGAGAAGAGTCTCTGACTCTTGGCAAACAAAATACACAAAAAGTCACTTATACAACATTAAAATTCTGACACTGTCATGCAGAAATGAAATGCTAACACACTGATACAATATCCTCTACTTATGTAAATCCTAGATATGGATTTTTTGTAATAATCAGTCCATCTGTTAAGTTTACATTTACATAAGTAGCCCTGTATTGGGATCTAGAGCACAATCAATAGAAAAAGAACAAAGTTAATTTACATTCAGAATTGCAAGCAGTTTAATACCACATTGTTGTTTCAAAGTTAGCTTTAAAAAATATACCAAGATTTGGAAGTCAACTGAGGTTGAATTTATAAATGCCGAGCTGCATGTATAACATTGTATGAAATATGTCAGCTACCAGGAGTGCACACCTTTGGAGCTCCAGATGCTAGTGGACTGCAGGTCTAATCATTCTGCATCACTGGATAGGGCAGGAAAGTGTTTAAGCAATCAACAGACGGTTCCCAGTTGCCTAGTGTACACCAATATTAAGTAAAGTTTGTTTTGGTCAAATCCACAGATGAAGACTTGGGAAAAAGGGCCTGTCTGGGTCATGGACACATTCATAGAACTGTTCCTCTTTAAATACATTGTGGCTGCTTAAAGGATAATTCTCTTAAAGTAGAATACTTACAACATAGCATACACCTACTCAGTCCTTGTAAAAAAAAAAGTAGGAAAATATCATCTGGCAAGTTAGATTCAGACAGAAATTAATGAAATGACCATAAATGAGGTAGCGTGTGTGGTGAAAAGCATGTAGTCAGATGTGATAGGAACAGTGTTTATTTAAACCTGATGTAGATATCTTCTCATTTATGATTGGTTTCCAGGCTAAACCGATACTAATTTGTTGAAGATACTATTTGAAAAGAAGGCTAGAACTTGTGTAGATATGATTTTCTGGTTCTGTCTGCACAGCCTGAATAAACCAGCCTGCCCTCATCCTCTCAATGGAGAGATTGGACAATGCAGGGGTCCAATAATCAAATCTGGCATTATTAGTCTAGAGAGGATGTCCAGGCTGTTCAGCACTCTCCCCATGGATTAAAAAAAAGTTCCCAGTTACTCTGGATCTTACTGGAAGATCTGGAGCTCTCTGTTCTGACACCACACCATTTCTACATGAATCTCACTATGCCACCATGTATAGTTGCTGCTGCCATGGGTAACTTCACTCTGAGGTCAGAATGAGATGCTCAGCTAGGTGAACAAAACTGGACAACTCATTCTGATCCTAGAAGTGGGTGCATTGCCAGAGCAGTGGCTGCATCAGATGACACAGCAGAAAGCTCATGATAACAGCTTCTCAGCATCAGAACAGAGGGCTAAGGTAATGGTGGGAAGATGTCAGGGAGGCTCCAGGGCCAGGATATTCTGGGCTGCCCCCATAGTAACCTGACCAGTGCAGACAAGACATCATTAACCTGATCAGTGCAGACAAGACTGAATAACAAGCTGATCAGAATTGAGATAAGGCAGCAGATAGATAAAGCATGAAGGGATTAATTGACTCATCAGGTCATCTGACCTTACAGGCTTGCAAGTTGCAGCATTTACACCCATCTACAGTTGTGCTGCTTCAGATCCGCACACACATGCACACAAAGGCCACCAGTTGTCTGTGCTACCCAAGCTGTCCTGATCACTGAGGGGAGGCATTTATGTAAGAAATATTCATAAGTTGTACTATAGTCCTGAGAAGAACTGCAGCAAACCTGACATGCAAAAATAGCCTGAAAAGTAGGGATGTTAAAATTCCTCTCTATTTTCTTCCTACCCTTGTTCTATACTAAGATGTGAAACTGTGTTTTGCTCCCACACTGAAATTTGCAATTTTTGAATAGTTTCTTAATTTCTGGCTTCCTTTATACAGCTTATCTAATTTATGGAAGTTTCCCAGCTTTTAAAAAATTAGGCACATTTACAGCCACTTTTAAATATTTTTTAAAAAAAATGTTTAAGTTTTGCAAATGTGTAAACATTCAGTATGAGGCACAGGATGTCTCACAATAAGTCCCAGGAGGTGTGAAAATAATCCTTTTGTAAAGAATGTTTAACAAATAAATAAAGCATGGTTCCCTACTACAAAGAAAACTGCTATCATTAGCAAAAAGAAAAATAATAAAAGAGCAGGAAGTTACAAAGAAAAATGAGAAGGAAAGAAAAAACAGCAACCAAACTCTGACCAGCTAACAACAGTGTATAGTTCCACCTACTGTTTGAAGCAGGTCAACTGTACTCTTCATTCAAATACAATGATCTCATTTAATTCACATTACATTGTTTCTGAACAAGAAACCCCTAGGATCTTACACAGATCTTTGTTTTAAAAGTCCTCTCCTCTAAACTGTACCACTTCTCTTATTCATGGAATTTCTACCAGATAGCAATCTGATTATGAATAAATTGCATTACAAAAATCCCCAAAAGTCCTACAGTAAGTATTGCCATCTCAGCAAATAAACATTGGAGACAGGAAGGAATATGCAGATTGCTATGTCAGCATAGTGTCTCAGATCAAGAAGTTATGCTGGCCTTGCAAGGATGTTACTCCTGAATCCCAAGAAGATTTGCCAGTGCAAATATTTAGCATCAGAGTTGCCAAGCACCAGTGATTAAATCTTGATATATCTGCAGTAATTAATACTTGACATCTTCTTTCCAGCCTCTGATACCCAATCTCATCTCATGAAAAGTCCCTTCCTGTGAATTAGTTGGATTGCTTCCAACTGTCTAAAGACTTGGGTGCTTTAATCTTTCACCTCCTCTATTGATAATCAGTACTTTGTGAAGCAGAAGTGTATAATTATAACCTGATTCAGCATACAATTAACTAAAGCTTCTATGACTTGGAGAGCACAACAGATCTGCAGACTCTCTCCATGGCTGTGAAAATAACCTTAAAAGGGTAAGGGGTTTACCACATGAAGAAATAAAGTAACTTATACCTACTGGGATACAGTTGCTTACATGATAAAATGCTGCCAGTGCCACCGGGCAACTGCATTCTATCTCCTAGCCACTCGTAGCATGCTGCTTTTCAGGAACTTCCCATATTTGCAAATCAGCCAGCTGAGAGTGGCTGGGCACCTGATGCAGCCGGAATGCAGTTGCCCAGTGGCATCAGAGGCATTTTTCATGCAATAATTCCTGATTGCATCCTGTAAATGACTGTATCCTGGCAAGGGTAAGTTGCTTTATTTTTGCATGTGATAAACTCCTTAGTTACTAGGCTCATCAATATGTATCACCTACACGACAGCCACAATACTATCATGATTTGAATTGATGTTGATGTCAATTTTAATGGATTTACTGGGTAAATAAGAAGTAGATCTTGGGCTGGCTCATGCATGCATTATCCAAGTACAAAAGAATTATATACTAAATGAAAGATAAAATGTCCCCACTTTAATTTTTTTTTATTATCTTTGACTTCACTGAAAGGTTTGATTGAACATATCTGCATTATTTTTATATAATTTGCCCATATGTTTATCCCCATGTGCAAAATAACCAGCCCAGTTAGCTTATGAACCTTCTAACAATGAGTTACTAGGAAACAGAATCACCTCTTCCTATCTATAAGGTTCAACTGTAACTCATAATATGCAATTAATAATAATACTTTTAAATATAAGTGTTTTTCAAGCAGTGTAGAAGTGTAGAAGTTTTTTCTCCTAAACCTCTTACACCCGATCCTCAAGTGAGAGACCTGAATCTTTCTACAAAGAGGGAAAAACGATATTGTTTTCAGTCTCAGGTCCAGCTTTCTTTTGTTAAAGAATGTCCAGTATCACTGACAACCCATCTCTTTTAGAAAGAGTTGGTGCTCTGTCCAAGGTTAAAATCTAATAAGAGATAAATAAATGAAGATTATATACTATAACTACAGCAGTGCAAAATTGATCTGTTGCTCATTCTTTAAAACACTGTTTTTTCTGAGATAGTGTGTGGCACTTGTTACAGAATTCTTACAAAACTCAGTGGATTTTATTTCTGATAATTTAAACTTAAAACGTCACTGCATGTATAAGCACTGGGAAATGGCTATAGTCCAACATTTTTACACATATTTTATGTTGGGAATATCACAAATTCAATCCCTGGCACCTCCAGTTAAGAAGAGGTTATGTTATTTGTGGTGGAAAAGTCCTCCGACTCAGACTATGGAATAGTTCTGGATGGCAGATCTGACCAGGGGTCTTCTACTTTGTGGGAATTAATTAATTAATTAATTATGGTATTTATACCCTGCACTTCACCCCTAAAGGTTCTCAGAAGGAGCTGTTGAGTGCATTTGGAGATTAGAGAAAGTGTCATGAATACAGTAATAAAATGACTATCTTTGGGTTTGTCTAGCCCACAGAATGGCTGTTCTTCAAGGTATGGCCATATCACAAAGCACCTATTTTAACCCCTCCCAAAAAAAGAAAAGAAATGCTTATGCTTATGCTAAAAGATAAGTAACTAGCCCAAGAACTTGAAAATGTATCATCAGGAAGGTAACTCTACAACACAAACCTATTTCTCTGAACCCATGCTCTTATCCAAGATTGTGATTCAAGCTCTCATCCAATCTCTCCATCCCTCCCTCTTTTTCAAAACTCACTCCCAGGAGAAAATGTCTAACTTACCTTTGTCAGTCATAAATGTCTATGGGGTGGAACAGACTGCTGGAACAGGGTAGATTGGGGCCGCCCCAGAGCTTCAAAGCAATGACAAACACATGCTGTTAGCTCCAATCTCCCATGACTCCAGCCCAAATAGGAGTGGGAAAGATCTGCTCCTATTTGGGCTGGTAAAAAGATGCCTTAGGTGGCCCTATAACAAACCCAGGGCAGATTCAAGCTGCTTTGGGGGCATACAATGTGTAAACGCCACACACCCCGGAGTGACTGGAGGCAGCCCATGTTTAGTCAGCCACAGCGTCTTTCCTACATCTTGGGGTGGTGGTGGATTCTAAATGCTATACCCCCAAGCCACCGCAAGGGAGCTTTTCAGGCCAGTCTGTTCCAACCCATCACGTCAAAGGAATCTGATACAAAAATTAGGCCTGTGACTCTACCATTGTCACCTTTCTCCTGTGTGATTTTTAAAATATCTTCTGGCTGATGAAGTCAGTGGAGTTTCAAAACCTTGGCTGATATATATCCTGCATTCCTGTTAGCCAATAAAGATATTACTCTTTTTTTTCTTTTTTCTTTTTTTTGCATTTCTAACACATGGTCTCTCTTTCCCCCTAGTCCCAAAGAATAAGGAGGTAGAGCAAAGAAGACACAGTACAAAAATGGGTACTCACACACGGTTACCTAGATGGGAGAAAAACTGGGAGCAGAGCCAGAAGGAAGAGAAAAGGAAAAGAGAGTGCAAGACATACAATTAGACAGAAAGGAGAAGAAGGAGAAAGAGCTTTACATAGTCTTCACTCACTGAGATAACTGGAGGAAAGCAGAGGAAGTCCTTAGAAATCAAATGTATCTAGATAAGAGAATCTGACAAACCAAATTGCACTGTGGAAAAAGCATGGGGAAAGATCATAGAATCATAGAATCATAGAATCATAGAGTTGGAAGAGACCACTAGGGCCATCCAGTCCAACCCCCTGCCATGCAGGAAATCCAAATCAAAGCATCCCTGACAGATGGCCATCCAGCCTCTGTTTAAAGACCTCCAAGGAAGGAGACTCTATCACCCTCCGAGGGAGTGCATTCCATTGTCGAACAGCCCTTACTGTCAGGAAGTTCCTCCTAATGTTCAGGTGGAATCTCTTTTCCTGTAGCTTGCATCCATTGTTCTGGGTCCTGTTCTCTGGAGCAGCAGAAAACAAGCTGGCTCCCTCCTCAATATGACATCCTTTCAAATATTTAAACAGGGCTATCATATCACCTCTTAACCATCTTTTCTCCAGGCTGAACATCCCCAGCTCCCTAAGTCGTTCCTCATAGGGCATGGTTTCCAGACCCTTCACCATTTTTGTCGCCCTCCTTTGGACACGCTCCAGTTTCTCAATGTCCTTTTTGAATTGTGGTGCCCAGAACTGGACACAATATTCTAGGTGGGGCCTGACCAGAGCAGAATAGAGTGGCACTATTACTTCTCTTGATCTAGACACTATACTTCTATTGATGCAGCCTAATATAGCATTGGCCTTTTTACCTGCCGCATCACACTGTTCACTCATGTTCAACTTGTGGTCTACTTGGACTCCTAGATCCCTTTCACACGTAGTTTCATTCAGCCAGGTGTCACTCATCCTATATCTGTGCATTTTATTTTTCCACCCTAAGTGCAATACCTTACATTTCTCTGTGTTGAATTTCATTTTGTTAGCTTTGGCCCAGCTTTCTAGTCTATTCAGGTCATTTTGAATCTTGATCCTGTCCTCTGGGGTATTAGCTATTCCCCCTAACTTGGTGTCATCTGCAAATTTGATAAGTATGCTCCCAATTCTGTCATCCAGGTCATTGATAAAGATGTTGAATAGCACTGGGCCCAGGACAGAGCCCTGTGGGACCCCACTGGTCACTTCTCTCCAGGATGAAAAGGAGCCATTGTTGAGCACCCTTTGGGTTCGGCCGGTCAACCAATTACAGATCCATGTAACAGTTCCTTTGTCTAGCCCACATTTTACCAGCTTGTTTGCAAGAATGTCATGGGAAACCTTGTCAAAGGCCTTACTGAAATCAAGATATACTATATCCACAGCATTCCCTTCATCTACCAAGCTGGTAATTTTATCAAAGAAAGAGACTAGGTTTGTCTGGCATGACTTGTTTCTCTGAAACCCATGTTGACTTTTTGTGATTATGGCATTGCCTTCTAGATGTTCACAGACTCTCTGTTTAATGATCTGCTCCAGAATCTTTCCTAGTACTGATGTCAGACTAACTGGACGATAATTGTTGGGATCCTCTTTTTTCCCCTTTTTGAAGATGGGGACAACGTTTGCCCTCCGCCAGTCTGCTGGGATCTCTCCTGTTTTCCAGGAGTTCTCAAAGATTATTGCCAATGGCTCCGATATTACATTTGCCAGTTCTTTTAATACCCTTGGATGGAGTTCATCTGGTCCCGGAGACTTAAATTCATTTAGATTAATAAGGTGTTCCTCTACTATCTCTTTACTTATTCTGTGCTGAAATTCCCCTATTCTGTCCTCTGCTCCATTATCCTCAGGTTGAGCACTCTTTTCTTTTTCTGAGAAGACTGAGGCAAAGGAGGTGTTGAGTAATTCTGCCTTTTCTCTGTCTTCTGTTAGGATTTTGCCATCTTCTCCACGAAGTGGCCCTACTGTTTCCTTCTTCTTCCTCTTGCTGCGGACATATCCAAAAAAGCCCTTTTTATTGTTCTTAACCTCTCTAGCAAGCCTGAGTTCATTCTGCGCTTTAGCTTTTCTGACTTAAAGAAGAGGCTGGGAGTTTCCAAGGCCAAGATGAACATAATGAGTGACTGTCCCCAGAATTAGTCCAGAATGGCTGTCAGGGTTAGTATTTACTCCAGAGGTTCAAAAATGAATATAGAATTAATAAATTAAATTCAAGGTATCTTTTAAAAGGGTATTTCTAAAGGATCTAAGATGCCATGGTTGAAGATGTCAGGGCTACACTTTATGGAAAGGAGTTTATCTGAATATTCTATATCTGGAGATGAGGAACAAAAGTGTACAGGTGAATCTGAACATTTGACACTTGGTGCTGGTAGGGAAGAACAGAAAGGAAAGACAAGTGAATTATGCATCTTCTTCCCTTGATTTTTAAAAAACATTAGCTATGGTGACCAAGCACAGAGATCATGTGTGTGTGCGTGTGTGTGCCTCTGTGTGTGATAATGATGATGAATAGCTCTTAATCTTTTTTGGTTTGAATGTCTCAATTTGCTCACTGTTTCAAATACTCAGAGCTAGTGCTATTTTTTTTTTAAGTCACTTGGTAGATTAAAAACAACAACCACCACTGGCAGAACTTTAAAAGAAATGTTTTAGTGTTTTTCTTACTTGGCTCACTCACTTCATTGCTAGAGCTGCCTGTAAATGAAACACAGCATGAGTGCAGTGTGGCAAAAATCTGTCAATAGATTGCAGCAGAATCTGTTTAGAAACAGACTGTTTCAAAACCGCAGACTATTATTTATGTGGAAAAATCTAATAGTCTGAATGTTGGCAGTCAGTCAGATATATATCTATACCCAAAACAAAGGGGGAAAAGAACTCAAAGCAAAACTAAAACATAAGACCATTGAAGAAGTACCTTTTTGGTGACTTTTTTATTTATTTATATAGCGCTGTAGATTTGCACAGTGCTGTACATACAAACAAGAAAATAGATCAGAGTAAACCTGCCCATGGCGTACAATATAAGAAATAATAGCACAATACATATAAATAATGCATAACAACACAGGAAAGGGTTCAATAAAACAGGCAACAAATTAAAAACGTCAAATAGCAAATAATAGTCAAACCATGCCTGGGAATGCTTCTCTGAACAGGATGGTCTTCAACTCAGTTCTGAAACTAGTTAAAGAAGTAATGACTCATGTTCGTGGGGGAAGGAGGTTCCAGGAGTGAGGGGCAGCAAGTGAAAAGGAACGAATCTGGGACGGGGCAGAGAAAATCCTGGGCTGAGACAGCAGACCTTGACTACCAGAATGGAGGGCCCAAGCAGGAAGGTGAGGAGAAAGAAGGTCTGATAAATAAGGAGGGGCTGTCTCTATTATGATCTAAGATTAAATCCTCTAGTGAAGACATGCTGTTGGACTTCCATGAGTTTACCTGATGGATATTGTGGTGCAGAAGGCATACGTGCCAGTCTTGTCTCCTTTACTTTTTTTTTTTTTTACACTTGGAAATAAAATTCAGTCTGATGATGCAAGGTTAGTACACATACAGGCTTGCAAGAATACATATTTGTAAAAAACACTTCCTACAACAATATTTGGCCAATGGCAGCCAAAATATACCAGACTTTGTATCTTTTAAAATTCTGATTAATTGATTTTTGATCATTCATCTGACTATAATCTTGCTACACAGACAATCTATATCTTTATACTACACAGGATACATAGAGTGGGGGAAGCACAAATCACCCCAAGAAATTTGAGCATGAATTATTAAAATTCAAATGTTTGTGCTATTACAGTGATCCTGTGCCATATGTAGGCACACCATATGCAGTTTTCAGTTTATGCTGAAGCTGCACTGTAATAAAAAGAATGGTGCACACACCCATGGCACATGCACCACGCTGTGTGAACAAGCCCCATTGTGTTCAGTGGGGCTAAAGTATACACGTTTATTGTCTTATGTGTGTGTGTGTGGGGGGTGGTCCAGAATGGATCTAACTCATAAGGGAAGAGCCCACTGTACTAGAGTGTGATGAAAATCCCAGCATCATTTTTGAAATGTGTGCATGATTTTATGCACATGTTTGACTTTGAAACACATGATAAGTCTTGAAAATGGTTTGTTGTTGTTAGCTGCCCTCAAGTCGGCACTGACTCCTGGAGTCGCTGTGGATGAGACATCTCCAAGCAAATATACAGATTTCCAAGACAAGATGCACTTACTTTTATGTATGAGTGCAAATTTCACACACACACACACACACACACACACACACACACCATTTTGCTATTTGACTTTCATTGGAAGTGTTGGAAGCAAATATTTTATCCCCTTAGTAGAATACTTTCATGTATTTATTTAATGCATTTATAAAAATACATTTTTGTAGTATTTAAAATCATTTTCAGTTCCTTTTATGGGTGAAATCCTTAACAATGAGCAAAAGCTACATTCATGTTCCAGTGTCGTAACAATGATGACCTTTCTTCACTAGTCAATCACTACTCTTGAAATAGTGGGGCACCTAGAGGTAGCTCTGTGTTGAAGTTCTTAGTGTATGAACAATCAGAAGTGGAAATAAATAGTCGTTTGTGTCCTCTGATCCCAAACTTAGAAGTACTTTCATGATCACTAGTGAACAGGGAACAGTGCATTAGGTGCAGCACTGTCATTGAAAATTTCAAAGGTCCAGTCCACTTAAAATTATGTTGTACTCTTCAAACACAGAGCATGTGTCAGAGCATGCATTACTGAAGAATCATTGATTATGAAGGCAATCAATTAACTGGCACTTAAGATATTCACTTTTTCTTAGTCTAGGTATCATAGCATGAGAACTATAGGCTTTGAGAAATGTATTCCATTTCTAACACAAACACCACTTGCCTGATCAAGTGAATCAATGGACCAAATGACTGAATTTGCATTTCTACATTAGAAAGTTGGATAGAGATCTGTTTTGTATAGGTATACTTTCCTTGTTATAACTGAGTGGATTTTCCAACTATGGAGTATATTACATGGGGCTTTTTCCAGGTCAGATCCGGCGTGACTCCTGGTTCAGCTATGCAAATTCACGTCTTAATGTGAATGTTTTGTCACACCTGGTTGCCCTTCCGTTGCCCTTCCGAATTGAGGGGGAATCAAATCCAAGGCAAGTCACGTGATGCGGATTCATGCAAAGCGGAGTGAGTGCAAATTGTATTACCACACCGGTGCATACCATGCGGATTCAACAATTCGAATTGGGACCCTTGCACATGCTCAGT
>NC_056524.1:60083765-60135729 GCF_019175285.1 Sceloporus undulatus | reverse complement strand
GGGGGTCTGAACGCTGTCCTCCTTCCCTGCCCCCTCCTTAGCTGTCATCCTTCATTGGACTGAAGGAGCAGGCAGGGGATGATAGCATAGGTCGCAGGGGATCACTGGGGCCAGGATTCAGATGCAGGAGCAGGCAGGGGATGATGGGATGGTGGCAGGGTGGCAGAAAGGAAAAGATGGGGATGCAGGAACAGTCAGGGGATGATGGGATAGGTCTCAGGGTGGCAGAGAGGACGAGATGGGGATGCAGGAGCAGTCAGGGGATGATGGGATAGGTCACAAGGGGTCACTGAGGCCAGGATTCAGATACAGGAGCAGGCAGGGGATGATGGGATAGGTCACAGGGGGTCACTGGAGCCAGGATCGGAAGGAGCTGTCAGGGGATGATGGGATAGGTTGCAGGGTGACAGAGAGGATGAGATAGGGATGCAGGAGCAGTCAGGGGATGATGAGATGGGTGGCAGGGTGGCAGAGAGGATGAGATGGGGATGCAGAAGCAGTCAGGGCATGATGGAATGGGTGGTAGGGTGGCAGAAAGGACGAGATGGCATGAAGGAGGAGGAGGGGAATGAAGGAGCAGGATGCAGGGGGCCAAGAGGGTGTGACATTAGAGTGATCTTCCCCACCAGACCAATTCAAAGTGCAATCGAAGTGAGCTTGAAATCGAATTCTATGAAATCACTTTTTTTCTGATTTTTCCAAAATGAGGGGTCACTTTGGAATCACTGCACAAGTGCCACAGAAGGAGTGCCCATAGAAAGGAATCGCATCTGATAACACATTCACGTTATGATGTGAATTTGCATTGTGGACCCGCAGTCACCCCGGATCTGAGCTCCAAAAATCCCCCAAAATCTCTGTGTGATAAACGCCTATGACTTTTAGTTGATGTTATAGTTCCATGCAACATCCATATGGATGTTCTGATAAAAGAATTTGAGATGAACTGCCAAGTTTTCAGATGAACAAAATAAGACACATTGATATGACTAATCTGAAGATGGTTTGGATGACTAATTTGTCAGGCACCTGGCTGATCACTGTTCCAAAGACATATTGTACATTTTATGTTTTTCTACTGCACAGACAGTTATGAGACTTGCTTTTATCTTTCAGGTATTGCATCTGAGATTAGTTTTAGAGATGTATCCAGTACCTGGAGATGGTTTAAAACTTGGCACACATATTCTAAGGCTCTGTAGCACACATTTGGCAGCACTGATTAGTGTTTTGGATGTAAAGTTCCATATTTGGATATAGAGTATAGAAATGATCCAGACCTGAAGATCTGGAGAGTAAAGTGAATAAGCCCATTGACACTGGCTCTTATTTATATTCATGTCTCCACATTAAGTCCAAGAATGCCTTGAAACAGCTGGTGGTGGAAAATGTAAGCCAGGATTCATATTTTACTCAACAGTATTCAACAACTCTATTCTACATAAAAATAACAGTTTTATTTGGGCCACTAAAGGGATGGCATAGAAAGCATCCATATAAGACTAATAATAATAATAATAATAATAATAATAATAATAATAATAATAATAATAATGATTTATTTATAGCCCTCCCAATCACGAAGAATCCGGGCAGGTTACAACAATAAAATACATCATATTACAATAGAGTTAAAAAATCAAACCCTAAACCTACCGCCCCCCCCTAGTCCCAGTACTAAAACAGAATTAAACAATAATAGTATAAAAACATTAAAAATATTTTTAAAAAGGCAGAAACATAGGCGGGGAAGAAGAGACAAATGAGGGGACAATATCTCTATATCTGGGGAGGGTAACTAAGTTGGAAAGGACTGCCAGAAGAGATCCGTCTTGAGTGCTTTCTTAAAAGCTGTCAGAGTGGAAATGTGACGGATCTCCTCCAGCAGGTCGTTCCATAGTTTAGGAGCAGTAGTAGAGAAGGCCCTCTGGGAAACTGATGTTAGCTTAGATTTTTTTGGCTGTAGCAGATTTCTTCCAGAGGACCTTAGTGTGTGGGGCAGACAATAGGGAAGAAGGCGTTCCTTCAAGTACTCTGGGCCCAAGCCATGTAGGGCTTTAAAGGTAATCAACAACACCTTGTACTTTGCCCGGAAACTAATAGGCAGCCAGTGCAGGGACCAAGACTGGTCACTGTGACAAAGAAAGAAGATATCACAGTTGTGTCTGGGTTGTTCAGTCAAGTTTAATTGGCCTCAAGGCTGCTACAATTTTTATATATCGTTTTCATTTTATGCAAAGGAACACCTTATTTAAGACCCTCTGGACAGAGTTAATTAATTTAATGTAAAATAGTTATAACCTACATTTATATAACCCAACAAAATTTGTCCATGTGGATCATTGGGTAATATGTTTTTTATCCCCTTACATATTGACCCTAGGCTGTAATATCTCGGGTGAATTGTGTGAATGTGTTGGGTAATACTGTCCTGACATGCCCCTGAAATGTTCCACCACCAGTGGAAAACTGCTAGCAGGAAATACACAGGGGCAGAACTTTCCATAGGCATACTGAAGGAGCGTCCAGCACTACAGATATTTCACTGGCAGACATCTATCTATACCAAGAGATTAGAATTAAGGTAGTTTTCAGTGGCCCTTCAACCTGGTTTTCCAAAACAGATAAAATTGCTCCCTTATGGGATTCTACGATCTCAGACAATTTCAAGACATTTTCCCCAGTCTGCATCTTATGTTCTGTATCCCTTTAATACATTGCCACATTTGTTTCTGATTTAGTTTTACCAGTGCATAGAGGGCAACATGAGAACTTCAATTATGAACCTTGAACCTTTTTGATCAAGGGCTTTTTATATGAGGCAGTCAAAGATAAGCAGCATGTTCAATGTAAGGGAAAATGTTTGGAACTAATAACTCCTGTTCAGGTACATAAAAGGGGACATATAGATACCAGGAAATTGAAGTGGCTAACAAATACATTTCAGTTTTAGAGGAACATATACAATTTTGACAGCTATATGTACAAGAGGCTTTATCTATTTATTATTAATATAAGTTATGTCAGCCAAAACCTGAATTACAAAGATTAACTCACAAATTAGACATATTAGTATGGAATTCATATGTAGGGAACAAAATCTAGTGCTAAACAACAACAACAACAACAACAACAACAATAATAATAATAATAATAATTCTCTGAAGGTCATTAGACAAGATTTCTGTTAGGGCAGCCAAGTGAAACAAATCTATCTCAACAGAATGTTCAAACCTAGTACCAGATTGTCTTAAATACCATGGAATAGGATCAACCAAGGGCTGTAAAAGTCACAAGAAACATTCTAAAATCATGAGAACAGTGGATTACTGTCTAACTTGAAATGATGAGACCAGACACAAATGTGGGTTGAAATAGAGCCATTTTAATTAAGGAATTAACTATTTATAACTGTTTTTGCATACTTGCAAACTTGAGGGGAGCAACCTGATGTGCGAGCAGCAGGGGCAGGTGGTCTATCCTTCAGGCCTCCTCCTCAAATTCCCTGGAGCACCTGAGTTCCAAGGAAACCCAATGACTGGGTTGCTTCCCGGCCAGCTCGCATCTGGAATGCCAGCCTGAGATTTCCACAGTCAACTCGCCAGACTTGACTGAGGATTATATCCCAGGTCAGTCCCAAGGAAGGTCTCTTTTCCTCTCTCCTTACTAGCAAGACCTAAGAAGAAAGTCTAAGAGGCCTAACCTTCACCCCAAGTGGGTGCCATAGGTGTTCACCAGACTATTACATCACCCTCCATAACCGCCAGTGACTGCCTATTTAAGTCCACACCTGAGCCAATCTGCTACGCCAAGAACAACAGTATGAGGCAGGCAAAAAACCCTTGGAAATAGGGGGAAAATTCCTACCTGGCCCATAAAGTGACCACCAAAGCCACACTGATGTCGAGGTGGGAGGGTGGGACAATTCTCTGAAGAGGGAGAAGGGAGGGCTGAGCAGGCTTAAATAGCCTTAGCCCCACCCCTAACTGTTTCCTCGACCTGGCACGATGTGCCATGTCCAGTCAAGTTACTGGTCTCTATTCAAATAGACCAGTAAACACCCGTCCCAGGCATACAGCCTGGGGACGTGGATTATACACATTCAAAACAAGTTATGTAATGTTTAAATAATGCTGACATTAGAGTAAACTTCTGTGTAGTTGGACTGCCAGTTTCCAGTCCAATGTGATTTGCCTCCTCGCCGGACCACCAACGCCACCAGAGCTGCACTTTCTGCCGGGCGGCCTCCTCCTGGGGTGTCGGAGGTGCGCATCTGCGCACCACCCCAGGAGTGCCGCCCACGGACTGGGGAGCACCGCGGCGGGACTCTTTTGGACGCTTGCTGGCTTTGGCGTTTGGCGGCCAGAAAGCGAGAGGGGCCTTTAAGAGACACCTGGGGGGAAGCAGGGAGGAGCCCGCCAGGTGAGAGCGGCGGGTATAAAGCCGGGTAACCGGTCCCTCCCTGACACGCCCCCTTTTGCCTCCTCGCCGGACCACCGACGGCACCAGAGCTGCACTTTCTGCCGGGCGGCCTCCTCCCGGGGTGTCGGAGGTGCGCATCTGCGCACCACCCTGGGAGTGCCGCCCACGGACTGGGGAGCACCGCTGCTGCGCAACTGCGCAGTTACGCAGCTTTTATTGGGTGAGGGAGGCTTTGGACTAGCCTGGGAGCAGAGGATGCCTGTGGTGGCTAACCTCTGCTCTTCTAGTAGCCATAGAAGGGTGGGGGGAGGATAGGGATGCGGGGGATGCCTGGGCCGGGGATAACATCTCCGCGGGCGGAGCTCCAATTGAGGTTGTGTGGGGCAGGGGGAGGTATGGTGGTGGGAGAAGGGACTTGCGTTCCAGGGGAAGGCGTGATCGATGCATCATATCTATCTCGCCTTCCTGTCCCCCTCCCAACCTGAAGGACCTGAGGGTCACTCCAACCGTGCCACAAACCCTGTCGCTGCTCCTGTGCAACGCCAGGTCTATTAACAACAAGACCCACATCCTCCACAATATGTTGGAGGACAGTAAGTGTGACCTGGCTTGCATTACCGAGACCTGGCTAGGGCCTGAAGGAGACGCGGTGTGGGCTCAGGCCCTGCCTGCTGGGTTCTCGGTGAAGGACCAGCGCAGGTTAGGTGGGCGGGGGGTGTGTGTGGCCTTGATACATAGGAACACCGTGTCCCTCACCAGGAACCACATCCGACAGACCTCCTATATCGAGTGTATTTACCTGACCCTAAAGGCTAGGGACAGTCTAGGGATTCTGTTAGTGTATCGGCCACCCCGTGCATTAGCGGACTCCCTTAACGAGCTGACACAGCTGGTCGCTGAGCTGATGTTGGAGACGCCCAGGCTTCTTGTCCTGGGTGACTTCAACATCTCCCTCACGGCCAGCCATGTTCCATCTGGTGCGGCTCGGGAATTCATGGATACCATGGCGGCCATGGGCCTGTCCCAGCTGATACAGGGTCCTACGCATTGCGCAGGTAATACTCTCGATTTGGTCTTCTGTTCAGAGGCGGAAAATCCGTGGGTGGAAATACCACTTCCTGGTAGAGGTGAAAATCAAGGCCTCTACCCAGATCCCCCCGGGGGTGGTGGACCTGTTAGGATGGTCCACCCTCGAAGGCTGATGGAACCTGAGAGGTTCCAAGAAGCCTTAGAGGGGCTCACGGTTGGAAATGACGGCGACTCTGTTGATGCCCTCACCGGTATTTGGAATACCGGTCTTTCTAGGGCTATACACAGTATCGCTCCCAAGCGCCCTCTCAGGCCTGCTTCTAAACGTAAGCCCTGGTATATGGAAGATCTCCGGGCAAGGAAGCGGGTTCTGCGACGGCTAGAGTACCATTGGCGGAAACACCTTTGCTTAGACGACAAGGCTCTCCTAGTCCAACTGTTAAAGGACTACGGAGAGGCAATACGAGCAACAAAGAACTCGTTCTATGGTGCTCGTATTGCGTCCGCTGCGTCGCGTCCGGCAGAGTTGTTCAGGGTGGTCAGGGAGCTAACTCAGCTCCCTCCCGCCCTGAACCAGTTCCTTGAACCTTCTAAGGCCTGCTGCGACTTGTTTAACGACTTTTTTGCGGATAAAACCTCTCGTATAAGCGAAGGTCTGAACGCCGACATTATAGCAGAACCTAGGGTAGAAGTGTCCAGAGCCTCCGTGGACTATGTTAGACTGGATCAGTTTGAGTTGGTGAGTACCGAGGATGTGGACAAGATCCTCGGAAGTGTTCGGAAAACAACCTGCTCTCTTGATCCCTGCCCCTCGTGGTTAGCAGCCCAGGGGAGACCGGCAGTAACATTATTGTTACGCCGGATAGTTAACACATCTCTGAGGGATGGGCTATTTCCATCTCAACTCAAATTGGCCATTGTAAAACCTATTTTAAAAAGCCCTCCCTCGACCCCCTGGTACATAATAATTATCGGCCTGTTTCGCTGCTACCATTTTTGGGGAAGGTGATCGAGAGGGCGGTTGCGATCCAGCTTCAGGCGGTCTTGGATGAAACGGATTATCTGGACCCATTTCAAACTGGCTTCCGGGCGGGTTACGGGGTTGAGACGGCCATGGTCGCCTTGGTCGATGATCTCCGTCTGAGCATCGACAGGGGAAGCATGTCCCTACTGGTGCTCTTGGACATCTCAGCGGCTTTCGATACCATAGACCATGGTATCCTTATGGGACGCCTGGCAGAGGTGGGGATCGGGGGCACTGCGCTCCAGTGGTTCCGCTCCTACCTCTCCGGGAGGTCCCAGATGGTGCAGCTGGGAGATGTGTGCTCTGATGAGAGGCCCCTTAAAACCGGGGTCCCTCAAGGAGCCATTCTGTCTCCCATGCTATTTAACATTTACATGAAACCGCTGGGAGAGATCATCCGGAGACATGGGGCGCGGGGTTATCAGTACGCTGATGACACCCAAATTATTTTCTCTATGTCTCCGACTGACGCAGTGACTGAGGATGGCGTCTCTCCTCTCGTGGCCTGTCTAGAGTCAGTAATGGGCTGGATGAGGGAAAACCGACTCAAGTTGAATCCAGAGAAAACTGAGGTACTAGTGATAGGTTCTCCTGGTCCAGGAATGGCGGTGGTTCCACCTGTCCTGAACGGGGTCACGCTCCCTGTGAAGGACTCCGTGCGCAGTCTGGGGGTGCTTCTTGACTCGTCGCTTCACCTGACAGCACAGGTGAATGCGACGGTCAAGAGCACCTGTTATCAGCTTCGGCTGATTCGCCAGCTGCGCCCATACCTGGCCCAGAGGGACCTAGAAACTGTTGTACATGCTCTGGTAACTTTGAGACTGGATTTCTGCAACGTACTCTACATGGGGCAACCCTTATACCAAACTCGGAAGCTGCAAATGGTGCAGAATATGGCAGCCCGGTTGGTCACTGGTGCTCCCAGGACCAGCCATATAACACCGGTGCTGAAAGACCTCCATTGGCTGCCCATCCGCTTCCGAGCTCAATATAAGGTGTTGGTGATTACCTATAAAGCCCTAAATGGCTTGGGCCCAGGATACCTAAAGGACCGCCTCTCCCAGTACATTCCGCCTCGCACCCTCAGAACATCTGGGCAGCAATTATTGAAGGTGCCTGGGGCTAGGTTAGCCTCCACCACATGGAGGACATTCTCCACGGCTGCCCCAGCCCTTTGGAATACGCTGCCCACTGAGCTCCGCTCGTCTACCACCCTGGCCCAATTCAGGAAGGACCTAAAAACCTTCCTGTTTCAACAGGCATTCCCCGAATAAAATCCTGTGGGCCTCCCTCCTCTTCCGTGGCCAAGAGGTTGGGCTATGGGGCTTTTTGTCTGTTATTTTATTGTATGGTTTGATGGTTTTGTATTTTAATCTTTTTGTATTATATGGCTTGTTGTTTTTAACCCTGTTGTAAGCCGCCCTTATCGCAGGAAGGGCGGGATATAAATAAAAATTTTATTTATTATTATTTATTAAAGATATCTTTAAGAAGATGTGTTAAATTTGAAAAAGAAATCATTCTGCATGGCAGCTGTGCAAAAGATTCTGGTAGCTATCTAACTACACTAAGGATGTGAAAAAATAAAGAACAAACTGGATGATATATTACTGCATAAACTGCAGCATAAGCCTAGCATGCTGAACAACCGGCTGAAGGAAACATGGGTTGGACATTCTCTGTGCTTCCCCAGGGAGGGAGGGGATTTCCATGTCAGTGAAGCTATGAATCTTTTCCAGATTTAGTTCAAACCTTTAAAGATGTTATCAAAGGAGATTAATCTCTCTTGAGAAAGGGGTTCATCACCTTGGGTGGATCTTTACCAATGAGACTAAACCTGTAGCAGATTCACTACCTCACTGGCACGGAAACCACTAGCTGTCACTAATTATGACTATGGAAAGTTTAGTGGCCATACTGCCAGTCTCCTGGTGCCATTGGCCCCTAACAAAGAATGTTTCAAGGGTGATAGCAGGATGGGAGCAGACTAGATTTGCTAGATCAAAGGATATTCAATTGTCTGTGATGCTCAGAACCAAGCCCTTTACCTGAAGTGGTATAAATATTTGCCCTGTTCTTAAGAACCAATGAGAGAGTGTTAAACTGAACAAAATAGTAAAAGAGGTACATTTCCAACCTGTTCTATACAAGCTTGAAAGGTTTTGAAGACAGTGGACCATCTATTGCTTCATTCTCTCTGCCCCCAACTCCTTCATCAGGTTTGTTCTTTCTGATCTTAAAATGTTGTGATAAGATTTGATGTGAAAATTTATGCTGTGGTTTTATTCTGCTTAAATTCTAGCATCAATTGTGAAATTTAAAATAGATTCTACAATGTACCCTGGGCATCTGAAAAAGTATGGCACAGCTTGTGATGTCATATATTTGTATTGACTTATTAACTGTCTATTAGAGTATGAGTTAAGGAGTTGCTCTGAAAGAGGAAAGAATTGAAGGTTGCAATGAATGCTGTTTAGTGGAATGTTTGAAGAGATTTGTATAAGCCTGCTGAATGACAGCTGGGAATTCAGTTTCAGTGGGGAGTACAGTTTGAAAAGAGATTGGGTGGGGTTTGAGTCGGACTGGGATTGGAGTACTAGAAGGGAGTTTGAGCTAAGTGCCTTGTAAGAGTCTTAGGCCCGGTATAGACAGGAGCTTTGTGCCAGCCTGGGGCCGAAAGTAAGGCTCGGTAGAGTGGGGCATCCACACACACCTGAGCCCTATTGCATGCCACAGGTGCTATCTTGGTGCACCACCATTTACACGGGGCGTGTCATGATTATGTCACTCATGTGTGGTGTACAAATGGCACCGTTCACAGGGAGCATCATGAGGGTGCAATGTGTCCTTTATGTAGCACCGGCAAAAGAAGCTCCTTTTTGGGGCTTCTTTTCCCAGTGGGTTGGGGGTATGGTGCCCGGTTGCCGTGTCCCCAACCATGCACATCCAGGGGCGGCACAGAGCCGCTCCCTTTGGGCTGTCTGTACAGCCTCTGAGTTTCTTTGAGAGAAATGTATAGGGTTATTTTTATAATATAATAAGTAATTTTCTATGGTATGCTTAACTTCTGCAAATAAAGTATTATTTCTATTTTTATACACTTTTGCCCTCTGGAAAACTATCTAAGAGCTTGGATTTAGAGAAGGTATCTGTGGAGGTAGCATTGAATATAAAGGGGTGATGTCCACTGGGAACAGAATTTGTATAAATCCTCATATGTATCTTGAGGACATTAAGACGGTCTCCACCACTGGGATCATACATGTGGGACATTGTGCCAGAGGTGGGGAAAGCTGTCAGTCTTAGTAATTGCAGTGAGCACTATGGAAGCCTTCGTGTTTGTTAAGTGAAAAGGTAGAAGTCACACATTTTGCCAAAATGGATACTTTTGCCTGTAAAAATCCCTACAATTGTGGAAGTGTGATGGGATAAAAGCTGGAATCACCACACAGCTATGCTGAGCATGCTGCAAAGAACTAAGTAGCATCACTGTTCTTTCACCAGGTAGGATACCCTGGGATATATTAGATTATGTCTACAATGATCTGGTGGTGTCATCAGGCAACACTTAATTGCTTTACGTCATTCCTCAAAGCTTGGTTGCATGACAAGGGAACATTAATCTCATTGTATTGTCCAGGAAACATTGCACATTTCCTTCCTCTTATTTCTGGAGTAGGCAAAAAGTTTCACATTGAAAATTCATCCTGGATATATTTCCATCACAAGCAAAACATCACAATCTTTGATTAAGAACTTGCCTGATGAACAATTGTGCAGACTATGAACATTTACATATTATTTGGGGGGTGGGGGGGGATTAGGATGAAGGTTGAAACAGTCTGCAGAAATAATTCATCTTGAAACTGCTTTAACTGCCTGGTTCAATGCTAGGGAATTGTGGGAACTGTAGTTTTGTAAGACATTTAGCTTTCTCTGTTAGAGAGCTCTGGTGCCACAACAAACTACATTTCCCAAAATTCTGTAGCACTGAGCCAGGGCAGTTAAAGCAATTCCAAGCTGGATTAGTTTTGCAGTCTTTTTCAGCCCTGACTAAAGGTAATGGATGGTAGAATTTTTCTTATGGGTATATGTGGCTTCCCCCACCACCACCACCACCACCACCAAAGAAGGATTACACAGCTGAAAATGATACCTAAAAATTGCCTTGGAGTAACATGTCAGAAGATATCAGATAACATGTGATAGGAAATGTCCTTACTTGAATGATATACTGAAAACTTACAGAATGAGACAACAGAAATGATTCATGAAGTTGAGCAACTGCCATACAAAAAAAAGTTGGTCTTTTTTTTGGTGGTGAATAAAATAATGTATAATGTGAAAGAAGTGGATAGAGAGACATTTCCCCTCTTTCACTCAACATGAAATCCACTGACAATTTCAGGTCACATCCAGCATAAGCTATAGTATGCCACTGGGGAACAGGAGATAATGGCTTGCTGGGGAGTTACTGGGGAGCTGCTGAGTACATTTGTACACATGTTCTGCTTCACATTGGGCAATTGATCAGCCAACCTATAACACAATGATGGATGAGATAGGCCTTTGGTCTAATCCAGCATGGCTGCTCCTATGTTCTTATGCACAAGAGTGAACAGTACTGGTGTAGATGGACAACGTGTCTCACTGGGGAAATGTCAACCTCCTATGTACCACCAGCAAAGCATACTGCCACATACGTACTTATCCAGGAATAACCTCCATTACATTCAATGGAACTTGCTTCCAAGTATAATATAACATGTGATGCATTTTTAAAAAAAAAAAAAACAATTTATATTACTTATTTAAAATATGTGTACTTTGTAAGTTCAGATATATACAAGAAATCTGTAAAGTTAATTATTCTATTTCATATGTAAGTATATTTTTATCAACTCAGATTCAAACAGCTGAAGCAGTTTATAAACAACTTACCTATATTCAGCTTCTTTTTTTCTAAGCTTTGGATGATTTCCCTTGTTTACTCTTGCCTCAGGCATTGTCCCATCTGCTCCAAAGGTAAAAAGAACTCAGCACAGTCAGTAAAATAGAAATGAATATCAGTGGCATCCTGAATGTACCACAGGGAGGAGAAACAAATTATTTCTGTCCTATAAAACCTAAATGGAAGTTTGCTTCATATGGTTTTATCAGTGTCTCACTACGAAGCCTCTGATGACAAAGGACAAGGGGAAAAGCATTTCACCTCTGCAATATTTCTGCTAGTTGGATGAGCAAATTTTTAGCACATAAAAGGGGACTCTTTTTCTGAAACATTTTGCAAAGTAGGCATATGGGGGGAAATGGGCTGTAGCTGCGTATATCATTTGTTAAATTAGACTTGATTTTTATCTGTGATTTGTATCCTACAGCCCATATTATGCACAAGCCTATACAGTCATGTAGAGTAGTGACTAACAGCAGAATAAGAGAGATCAGAATGCTGAGGTTCTGGCACTCACCCTCTTAAAAAAGCAATCAAGAGCTGTGTCAATTCTGGTCCATATAGTGGTTCCACAAAAGTCTATCAAGTCAAATGCAGAAAGTCAAATGTGACTTTGACACCAGTGGGGGGTAGGGGGGAATAACTGACATAAATATGGAAAGAGAGAAGAAGCAGAGCGAGGTTAAAATACAAGAGCCGGAATATGGTTCAAGGCAAAGGGGGAAAAACACAGGTCATTTGGATCTGAAGAGCAGCCAATGTACATATTTTCTGGTACAGTATATGATTGTGGATGAGTTAAAGTGTTCCACTAAGGAAGTCGTTTCAGGGTCTCAGCAGCAGCAGAAAAAAATATTTCACAAGACAGCAGTTTCTATAAAGGTTTGATTCATTCTTCTTTCCTGTTCCACATCCATCTTTCCACAGAACACTGGCAGATCTCATGATACAATCAACTCCATCAGAGTAAAATTTCAAGTCCTCGGGAATACAAGTTTTCCTCTGCTGTGTGTGAACCAGAGAACTCCTTATTCCCTCCTACAAATTGTTAGTGAGAATAGCAGTGACCATCTAAAGGACTTCAATCACAGTGAATCACAGTTCATGAATTAGTGGTAAAAGTGGCATGCAGAGCTATGAAATATTAATGTTACCAAGAGTTTGCACACAGCATCTAGCTTTTCTGCATAATTTGCAATGCTGCAAATAATAAATTTGATTATTATTTTTTAAAAAAATCTGTCTGGGCACACTAAACATATTTCTGATAGCTTTACTATAGGTAGCCACCCTCAATATATAAAACTATGCATACAAGCATTAGCGGTATGGGGTGGAGATTGTGTATTGCATACCATAAATGAGCAAAAGAAATAACTAGTAAACATGATATCAGCATATAGACATGATGAACCACACAAAACTTTGTTTTTGTGCAAATGTGAACCTATTTACAAGAAATATTTCCTTTAAACCTGAACCTGAACAGAATTTAATATTACTACCATCATGGTCGTCATTATCATCACCATCATCAATACCATGCCTTTCCCCAAAACTAGGTAGCAAGTGGTTTTATGATATTTTATCATGATTCATGTCTTTAAACCATTGTTCATTATTTTGCTGTCCAAAAAGTAATACTGTAAACCAAAGTGAAACACAATGTTTCATAACATAAAACCTTCTAGATAAATTTGTTAGGTATAATTCCATGTGAACATTATGAAATCAAATAATCAGGGACCCTTTCATACTACAGTTGCAATAATCCACTTTAACTACCATGATGAAAGAATCCTGATGTACATAGATTGATGGAACACTAGAGCTTTCTGGCAGATAATTCTAAGTATTCCTCCATAATAGCAAAGTCACAGATCCGTAGGACAGAGCAATGACAGTTAAACTGACATGCTAAGACTGCATAGTGTGAAAAGACTCAAGTTTCTTGCAGTTTCTGGCTTATCATATAAGTATCAAGCTCTGTGTGTGTGTGTGTGTGTGTGTGTGTGTGTGTGTAGTATTGGTTTTACACACACACACACACACAGAGTCTTCCCTTGATATTATTAATTTCTGTTTAGTATTCTATTAGCTCCACTGTATCTTGCTTGATTTTTTTAAATGTTTGAAATGTAATAAAAGAATGAATTGGATTTTTCTGAGTCTCTGTGTGGGCACACTAAACATATTTCTGACAGGTGTGCTATAGGTTGAACACCACCCTCAGCATAAACCTTTCATTTTTAAGCTTTACAATTCAGTAAAATGAGTAAGCACTATATCTCCTCCTACTATAGTGCCAAAAGAAACCCAAGCTTGCATGAAAATTCTTCACTGACTACGCAATATGTATAAATAATGTAGGAACAAGTTAGAGTAGAAATTAACTGCTTCCTCATCCATATTTCTCCTACCACTTTAAAAGTTATACTGAATATGAAGAGAGAGAGAGAGAGAGAGGCATGCTTTGCTAGAATTTAGTTTAGCTTGTAATTCCAATGGCAACATTTCTGAATATAACTTTCTAAATGGCAGTTTAGCCATCCTCATGGCTTGTGGGAGTTGATGGCTGGATAACACGTTGATGAAGGCACAATTTGTGCATTGTTTTCAGAGGAGAAGTAATCATGTGGCTTATTCTCAAGGGCTGCTGGTAAAGCCTTGTAGCACCATGGGTATTTTTCCTATTTTATTGAATGAATGAATGAATGAATGAATGAATGAATGAATAGGCAGTTTATAGTAATTTTGAAGAAGTGTAACTGAAAATCTTATCCAAGCTTTGTTCCTCAATGGAATCCTCACTTCCAATAATCACTACTTTGAGGTTGTTGTTATTGCATGCTGTCAAGTCGTTTTCAACTGATGACAACCCTATCACATTTTTTTCATTGTTGTCAAGTTTCTGAAGACAAGGGTTGCCATTGCCATTTTCAGGCCCCCACCCCCTTTTTTGGATGTACACTCCTATTCACCTTTTCTTGTTCAGGAAGGAGTAACTATTTATTTATTTATTATTTGTTTATTCAATTAATTTATATCCTGCCTTTCTTCCAACACAAGGTCCAAGATGGCTTACAACATTTTAAAAGCACAATTCCCCCCCCCCCAAAGATTATAATATAAATTTAAAACCCAACTAGATGATGGGGCTGTTTCAGCCCCTGTTCAAGCCAGATTGGGGCTGTGACAACCGCATGCCGCCGCCCTGATCCAGCCTTTCCAGGGTGCAAAAAGGAGCTGCAAAAAGTGGCTCTTTTTTGCACTCTGAAAAGGTGCCATAGCCACGTAGCTGCAGCTTGGCAGAACTCCTTCAGCACTGCATCCTATGAACACAGCACCAGAGGAGCACCATGACTTTGTGTGCTGTGTGGAGCGGCGTGCAGTGTCATGGCACCCTGTGGGGCAGAGTCAGGCATGTGTCATGTGGACCTGATGTCCCCAACTTCTCCCTCAGACCAGCACAAAGTACCGGACCGTACACACATTAAAAATCAATTAAAAATAGTGGTCCAAAATACATGATGGAAACAATCCAGTTTAAGACTGCTTTAACTGCCCTGCTGCAGTGCTAGGGAATTCTGAGGACTGTAGTTTTGTGAGACATTTAGCCTTCTGTTACAGAACTCTGGTGCCACAATAAACTACAATTCCCAGGATTCCCTAGCACTGACCCAGGGCAATTAAAGCAGTCTCAAATTGGATTATTTCTGCAGTATATTTTGGACCAGTGTTATCACCTCCAACAGATTAAAAAATAAAAAGTTCCTACACACACACACACATGCACACACATTAAGGAACTTTTTATTTTTTATATAGTCTTTACCTGCTGGTGGAAGGGGGAAACTTGATCTCCCAGTGAAGTGAGTTCCATAACTTGGGATCAGCCACCAAAAAAGGCTGTCTTTCATGTTGTCACAAGATGTGCTTTGGATTTGGTGGGACCAAAAGAAACTTTTCCCCAGCTGCATATCTTTGAGCATGAACAGTCTCAAACAGGAAGATGTAGCTTTTCAAGGACTCTGGAACCAAGCCATGTGGGAGCCTTGGTGTGCAATGGTTAAATGCCTGTATTATAGACACTCACAAGCCACAAGGATGTGAGTTCAATCCCAGCCAGGGGCTCCAGGGTTGACTCAGCCTGTCATCCTTCCAAGGTTGCTAAAATGAGTACCCAGCTTGTTGGGGGCAATTAGCTTACATGTTGTAAACTGCTTAGGGAGTGCTTAAGTGCATTGATAAGCAGTACAGAAACGTACTTGCCGTTGCTATTGCTATTGCTATGTGGGGCTTAAAGACCGTAGCCAGCACTTTGACTTCTGCTTGGAAACAGATCACAGCTAATGAAGTTGTTACATGATCCCTATAAACTGCCTGGTCAGCAAGTGGTCAAAGCATTTTGAACCTGTTGAAGGTTTGAAATTTTCCAAAGGCATCCCCATGTAGTACATTACAGGAGGCCAAATACAATGTATTCAAGGCATGTGCCACCATAGCCAGATCTGACATCTCAAGAAAAGGCAGGAATGTAATTCTTCACTAAGAGGCTGAGAAGATGAGCCAGAATAGCACAGACTGACTCATGGTATTTTGGACCGGGTATTTAGTTAGGTTGATCCCTGGGCCAGTGCAGGGATGGGATAGTTTTTTACATACCTGTCCCCATGCTGGCCTGGGATCTGCTACCAGTGCATGCTCCTTACCTTGCAGAGCCATCACTCATGCTGAGAAGCAATGCATAAGCATGCCTGATATGGAAATGGGGCACTTGGCTGCATTCATGTGGACAGGCACCCCATTTCCACATTAGATGTTCTACATGGGGCTACCTTTGTACCAAACTTGGAAGCTTCAACTGGTTTAAAATGCTGAGGCCAGACTATCACTAAAACATCTAGATCAGAACATATTACACCAATATTAAAATCTATGCACTGGCTACCGATTAGCTTCCAGTCCCAATACAAAGTATTGGTCATTACCTTTAAAGCCCTATATGGCTCAGGCCCGAGTTACTTGAAGGAACGTCTCTCCCTACACAATCCACCCTGCACACTCAGATAATATCTATGAAAAGATATTATTACAGTACCCCAAAATCAAACTGAAATTGACCTATGATAGAACATTTACTGCTGCTGCCCCCAGACTTTGGAACAACCTACCGGAAGAGATCCGTTGTATTAGCACCCTAGATGCTTTTAAGAAGGCACTTAAGATGAATCTTTTCCGGCGCGTCTATCCATTTGATCCACCATAACTGAACCTAGGTAACACTCTACCTGCATTACTCATATATAGGTATGGATTTGTATCAATTTTATTAAATTGTGTATTATTAATTGATTGGTGTAATTTTAGATAAATTTGTGCTTATTGTAATAGTGATTTTATCTGATGTACTCCTGCCTCGATCCATGGGGAGAGACGGGAAATATAAATAAAGATTTTATTATTATTTATTATTAGATGTGGTGATGGGAGACTTCTCAATACCAGTGCTGGTGTGACAAGCTAAGAAGCACGGCGTGTAAGTTGGAAATAGCTAGGGGTTGCCACAGTGTTTCCAGAAAACTCTGTGGCAAACCAGGGGACCTAATTTACTTGGGATTGGGCCAGATCCACTGAAACTGGGTCTGGACTGGCACGATTGTGCCCAATCCTGGCTTCAGGGTTTTGGTCAGCATTGTCTAAATTGGACAATGCAATGCTGAGGGGAACACAGGTCTTTTGGCCCAAGCAGACAACCCTTAAGTTTTGTCTTGAAGAAACCAATTTTGTAATTTTAGCAAATTTCTTCCCATTATGAGAAAGACTTTTAAAGCCACATAGTTTTCAAAAGCTATTAGCAATTTGGGACTTATAGTGCACAGAATGTATGCAAGGCTGTTTTAGCACAGCTAACCTCATTTTCTGTGCAGATAATAGTCATTTTTCTGTGGAAAATATTAATTCAGTGCATAAATATTAAGTGCTGTGCAACAAATTCTGTTTTCTGTGCAGAAAATGCAGTTTTTATGTGCAGAAAATGATGTTTTCTTTGTAAATCAGCCACATGCAAATATTACAGGGAATAAATCCCCAACTACAACATTTCTGTTCAAGAATTAATAATTCTATATTGAAATATTATTTTTCATGAAGAAACTGCAAAACACTATGCAAAACAACCATATGCTTTGAAAGATATTAAATAGCTTTCTGAATTTAAGATTCAGCACTTTTAATGATTTGTTTTGTGGGAGGACTCACCATATTGTCACTCATCTTGATTTTGTCCATCAATCACTCTCACAGAAGCAGCTGGCTTTCCTCTCCCACTTGCTTTTTATCTTTTCAAAGGCATATTGCAGTAGAGGATTTTAAGTTACTAATGTCCAAATTAAGTGCACTGCACATTTTATCAACTTCAAGTTTTAAATGTTTTTATATATCTTAGGGGAGAGAGGATTCAAAACCTGTTCCTTGCACATACACGCTCTTCCCATCTTTTTCAATTTTTTAAAAATATATATTTTAAAATGCCCTTCTCATCCCATAGCCAGACAAGAAGTCAAATTGAAGTTGGTCTAGATAATCAATTTAACCCAAGAACCCATGGAGCTGGAAGGCCACTACATGCTCCAGAACCTTACCTAAAAGTGGAATGTTGGAGACTAGCCAGTAGTTATCCAGTGTAGGGAGGTGCATTCACAGGTGGTAAAGGCCTCACCACAGCTACTTTTAGGCAGAAAGTAACTATGCTTTGCTGCATTAATGCATTCACTAATCCTGTTATACTCAGTCAGTCCTCCTCTATTCTGCTTTGGTCAGGCCTCACCTGAAATAGTGTGTCCAGTTCTGGGCACCACAATTCAAAAAGGATGTTGACAAGATGGAGGAGGGTGACAGAAATGGTGAAGGGTCTGGAAACCCTGCCTTATGAGAGGAGACTTAGGGAGCTGTGTATGTTTAGCTTGGAGAAGAGAAGGTTAAGAGGTGATATGATACACCTGTTTAAATATCTGAAGCGGCATCAGGATAGAGCAAGCTTGATTTCTGCAATTCCAGAGAACAGGACCCAGAGCAATGTATTTGAATTACAGGAAAAGAGATTTCACCTCAACATTAGGAAAAACTTCCTGGCAGTAAGAGCTGTTCAACAATGGAACACACTCCTTCAGAGTGTGGTGCAGTCTTCTTCTTTGGAGGTTCTGGAAGTGCATTGATTGTGTATTCCTGCATGGCAGTGGGTTGGACTGGATGGCCCTTGGGGTACGAGTCTAATTTTTCTGGGATGTTAGCTACTGAAATGAAATGAGTTTGAAAGTAGAGTGGGATTCCATTCAAAGATTACTGCAACCAGTCTATAAGTCTAAGGAAGGGCTTGAGTTCTACTCAGTTGATCAGGCAAAAAACCTGGTGACTTTACTTAATTCACTTCCTACCTATCGTTTGCTGTTGTTGCTGTGCTTTCATGTCATTTCCAACTTATGGAGACCGTATCACAGGGTTTTCTTGGTAAGTTTCTTCAGATGGGGTTTGTCACTGTCATCCTCTGAAGCTGAGAGAGTGTGACTTGCCCAAAGTCACCAAGCAGGTTTACATTCTGAGTAGAGAATTGAACCGTGGTTTTCACAGTCACAGTCCAATGCTCAGTCCACTACACCATATCGGCTCTCATTTCCTACCTGTCTCAAATGTCAGTGCTGAATTTCATTGATCTTTAGATATTTCTTTGTTTTAGACTCCCAGTCTTCTTGTCATCAAATTTTCTAAAATCCTCATTCCAAAGGTTTTAAATTGGGAATATGCTTCATAAATTATGATACTCAATGATATCATACCAGAGAGAAAAGAACTTGGAAAGACAAAACAAGATTGCATAATATGTAACAGATCAGTTATTTTATTGAGCAGAACAATTTATAGAGCAGCAATATGGCCTCTCTTTGACAGACTGGGTGTCTCCATTTAGAATGTAATCCTGCTTAATGTGCATGCATAATAAGATCTCTAAAATACAGCCAGGCTGCTTCATTGTATCTAGTCTTGAACAACATTTATTTTATCACTGAACAGCCGTATACAATGATCATGTTCCTGTTGTATCTGGGGAATGTGGTGAGCCTAAAGAATGCCATGGCAACCTATTCTCTTTAGCTAAGGAGCACAGGTACCAAATGCTGAATATCAATTTTATAAAACCCAATAAATGCTTCCAAACACTCTATTTTTAATAAAGTATGCTTAAACAGAGGGTTTTTTGAATCCCTGCTTCATTCTATGGAAGTCTACACTAGGGAGGATGATTATTGTTTTCACACTTTTTGTTTCAAAAAATGATCCATTCTCCCCTTATGCAATGTATTAGAAGATTCAATAGGTGAAAGCTATAACCTTAAGCACACATATAACTTTATGTCCTAATGGAATCAAGGGGATTTATTTCTGGAGGAAAAAATTGTTCTGTGTTAACGTATGAATACTAGAATACTGTGTCCAGTTCTGGGCAACACATTCCAAAAAGGGTGTTGACAAATTGGATGTCCAAAGGAGGGCCACCAAAATGGTGAAAGGCCTGGAGACCATGCCTTATGAGGAAAGACTTAGGGAGCTGGGTATGTTTAGCCTGGAGAAGAGACTGTTAAGGGGTGATATGACAGCCTTCTTTAAGTATTTGAAGGGGTGTCACATTAAGAATGGAGCAAGCTTGTTTTCTGCTGCTCCAGAAACTAGAACATGGAACAATGGATGAAAGCTCCAGGAACAGAGATTCCACCTCAACATTAGTTGGAACTTTCTGACAGTAAGAGCTGTTTGACAGTGGAACAGACTCTCTCAGAATGTGATAGTATCTCCTTCCTTAGAGGTTTTTAAACAGAGGCTGGATGGTCATCTGTTGTGAATGCTTTGATTGTGATTTCCTAGTTGGCAGAATGGGGTTGGACTGGATGACCCTTGTGGTCTCTTCCAACTCTACAATTCTATGATTCTATGATTCCAATTAGTTTCAGCAATTATTTTTCCTACTGAAAATCTTCAAAAATCAAAAAATGTTCAAAGGATATTCACAAGTTGGCACTTATTCTGCACAAGCATTTTTAATAGTGGAATATAATATTTCAATGTAGGAATATCAATTCCTGTGTAAATGTTGTTTTCTGTCTATACTGTTTTCTATGCAAATGAACCATGTGCATATTTTACAAAAAAGAAATAAATTATACCATTTTCTGTGATTAAAGCATTATTTTTTACACAGGAATTGATATTTCTACATTGAAATTTTAGTTTCCACTCAGAAAATACCCCTTTTAATACCCCACCCCATGTGCTCAGGGTCCAGAGACCTCACTTTTGACATTGGACAGCTCTTTAAAAGATAGCCTGGTGCATCCACTGCTGCCACCAGTCACTCACTGAGGTCAGAACAAGGTGTCCAGCCATGTGACTGTAGCTGGAGCCTCAATCTGACCCCAGAGTAAAGCAACCTACATTGGCAGTGGATTTGCTGGGCATGTGTGCAGTTAGCTGCTTGACATTGGAATAGAGGGTCTTTGCACCCAGGCTTGGGGCTGGTCTGGGACCAGGATAACCTTGGCTGCCTCTGGGTAGTGTGGTCAGGATGTGGGATTTTTCTCATCAGCATTTTTAAGCACCTGAAAAACATGCTTTTTGACCATTTTCCAAACATTTTTTCCATCCCTATTCCATAGTGTATGGTAGACCAGACAGGCCCTTTCAAAATAGATAGATAGATAGATAGATAGATAGATAGATAGATAGATATTATAATTAGAAAAAAATAAAGGAAGTAAACCAGGAGTCATTTTTGATCAGATGGACAAATAGAGAAATGAAATCACATTTAAGCGGGAGAGTGGAAGGGATAGATGAATTGAAAGACTAGAGGACATAAAGGGAGAAGACATAGCAGACAGGAAAACTGTGAATAGAAGGTGACTTGTGAACTAAAGAATAATTTGCAAAGAATATGGAATAATGTGAAAGATGTGAGGAATTAAGAGATATGGGGAGAAGGCCTGAGCAACCAAGAGGAAAGAGGTGTCCAGATATAAAAACCTTTTTCTATATGTGGTTTATTGTTGGACTATCTGAAGTTCTGTAAAATATTCTACTGCTAACTTCATTGCTTTCTTGGCCCAGAAGACACCATCCAGAGTATATAATATGCCTTCTGCCATTTGATGCTCCTGCTCATTGACAGGGTGAATTCTGACCACTTGGCATGGATGTTGCTTAATAATGACTTGTTATTACTCGGGATGGGAAGCAGGACAAAATATGACATCATAAATAGCAATTCTGTGCAGGCTCTGCTGTTTGTTTTACTTTGTTTTATCTTTTAAGTACCCAAATTGCTTTAATTATGCCATTCCCTCCCTCCACCTGCTGGCACAGTATGCTTACCTGGCTGCAGCCAAGCTCTTAGTTCTTGAAATTCTTAGCAGACTTCAATATTCCAAGGCTTTCCTTTAAACTTATAACCTTATCTCTGTGTGACTTGCTGCACCATTTCTCATATGGTGCTATTAATGTGTGGGAGAGTCCATTACAGTAGGTCTGGTTAGATGTTAGAAGAATCTGAGGTGACATGTTTTCCAGTTCTTTTTGTAGAGAATAATCAGGATCCTCATTGTTCTCTCTCTTCCTGTTTATCTAGAGCTAGAGTGAAGTACAGGGACCCAGTAAGTACCAGCTTGTCTCTGTTAATTCATCGATACTTTTATATGATACTCCCTGCTGATAGAATCAGATGCAGCCAATGAACAATGAAATTCAGCTAGAGATAGATGAATCAAGAAACAAGTTATGTTTCATCTATAATTTAAAGAGAACAGCTAGCAGATGAGAATAACAGGCAATACTCTAATGCATATGTAATAAGCAATAGCTTTAAAATCATCACCTAAAGCATGAAGAAAGACTACATTTATATGCAAGTTCAGAAACGATTTTATCACAAGTATACTTACAGATCATTCTTCCCACACCTCTCTTTATTATCTACTGCATCATAACAACATCTTATTTAGAATTATTTTATGATGCCCTTAAGAATGAAAACTTCCCAAAAATGTTGTACAGGATTGACAAAAAAGCAACACAGTAACAATGCAATGCAATATCAATAATGTTCATGTTCAGAAACATGAGAATCCATATATATATATTCAAATCACTGTAATCAATGTAAGCAGCACTAGCTGCCTACTTCATTCCAGGGACAATCCAAGGTGCTAATTTAAACCTTTTTAGCCTATGTTTTCTTTTTAAGGAGACTCTTAAGTCTTAAGTCCCCTTGTCCACATTTTATCATAATCCCTATGATCCATGCAAGATATATATGTATATATATATCATTGTGCATGTAATGAAATGTATAAAGGTATATTAATGAAATCCAAAACTTGCATTTTTAAATGACTGTTTCCAAGTTAACCACAGGTGAAATGTGGTCTAATTCTGCCCTAATAGACCCTCAGTTTTATGTATTCTAGGCAATAGAAAGCAAAGAAATTCTGGTAAAAGCAACATTACAATGAAGCCACTACTAGTCCTTCTCACAGTAATTACATTACCACCTACCAATCACAATGTTGCACATAAAGGAGAAATCAACCAACAAATGTATGGTGATGGGAAGGATGACTCAGGGTGCATCTACACTGTAGAAATAATGCAGACTGTCATCACTAAGCTGCTGTGTCTCCATCTAACAACATCTTGGGATTTGTAGTTTGCATCTTCATTTCCATACACATTGGCCAGTTTACAGTTCACTAACGATCATTGTTAAAACTGGACTTGCTACTTCATTTCTATACACAAAGGATTTTGAATTGTAAATATTGGAACAAAGATTAAAAGCCTCCTTGAGAGTACTCAGTGTGTTGTCATGTCTGCAACTTCTGTGTGTGGGAGGAATTCCCCAGCCTGCACTGAACTGTACAACAGAGCTTTCTGTGGTGTGTGTTCCTGGTGCAAAGCTTCAGCATCTAGACATTGGGTTGAAAATGCACCAACATGTAGTAGATTGTGCCCCAAGTTTCCAGAGTGCTGCAGAAAGTCTCATTTAATGTGGCCTAGTTTAATTCAGGGACAACAAGATATTTTAATCTGAATTGCATCTCAATGGAAGGAAATATCTAGACTCTTAGTAACTTTTGACAATTCCTTTTTGTCTGTTCCATTTGTCTTGCTTTTTATTGTTATCCTGGAGACTGGATTGTGTGTATGGGATGGAGAGGCAGATCCAGTATTTGTGATATAATGCCAGTTTATGGCTGATCTCCTTTAAGTACACCTGAAGTGTATTTAAGGATTTGAATCTTTTGTGTTGCTTTGACATAGCCCACAATATTCCTGCTCATTTTTATCGCTGTATATGTTAAATTATAAATGTAACCTTTGCTGTACTGGAATCTTGTCAGCATGTAAGCATACTTTGTAGAAAGGATGAGGATAAGACCTTACAGTGTTAAAATATTTGCCTTTTCAGTAGGCTTATGCACTTGCTGTGGCCAGGGCAGCAGGACAACAGAATTCAGTTTTCCCTCCCATGGATTTCAATGGGAGGGAAATAAGCCAGGGCCATATCAGAAAAAGACTAGGAATTGGAAAGCCAGCTATGAAGGAATTAGATAAGATCCTGAAGTGTAAAAATATACTATTGGATATTAATGTTAGGATCGCCCATCTCATCGTATTTCCCATTTCTATATACAGTTGTGAAAGCTGGACAGTGATGAAAATAGGTAGAGAATCAGTTCATTTGAGATGTGTGCTGGGCAAAAAAATTCTAGATACCATAGACTGGTAAAATGACAAATGAATGGCTCATAGAGCAAATCAAGTTTGAACTCTCACTAGAAACCATGATGACTAAACTGAGGCTGTTATACTTTGGCCATACCATGAGAAGGCATGACTCAGTGCAGAAGACCATAATGCTTGTTATTGTACAAGACAACAGGAGAAGAGAAAGATCACAAACCAGATGGATAGACACAATTGAGGAAGCCATAGCTATGAGTCTGTAAGACCTGACTGAGCAGGGCTGTTGATGACATGGTGAGTTGAGTCACCATAAGTCAAAGTTGACTTGACAGCAATTAACAACAACAACATGCATTATATGCTGACATCCTAAGCCATGTCAGTTTGAGAGATCTCATAGAATAGCCAATGTATATTTGTAGCATATACTAAATTTTCCATGTACGAAACCACATTATAGCTACTGATATTCATCCTCAAAGAGACAGACTCTACATCCTAGGCTCATGCTACTGACTTAGCATGTTTATGTTCATGTGCCCGATTGTCCTAGTTGTTTATATCACTACTATTGCTATTCCATTAAGTGATATGCCAAAATTATGATTTATGAGTAATATGAATGCAATTTTTTTTTACTAAGGATTCTGTATTGCATGGTATGGGAGTTAGTCAATGTGGGAGGGGGGGCAACACCATGAGTTACCACACCAGGTGATATCAAGCCTAGTGATGTCACTGCCCACGTTACACAGGATTGAGCTATAAACTGAAGCAAGTGGAGTAGAATCAATTCTAAAATGGTATTAAGATCTTTCTAATAAGACTCAAGAAGTAAATAAATACATTTAACTGCCACAGCCCCATTGATTGGAGTCTTTGTATTTGTAGTGAGATGAAGTATTTAAAATTCTCTACTTTACAGCTCTGAACCACAGAACTAGAGTTCCTGGCACAGAACTCTACATACCTTTCAAAATTACAAATCTCAAAATTCCAAAAAATGAAGGAGTAGCAATTAAATGTTATCAAAATAAAACAATAGTATAGTAAGAATACATTCTAGACCCAGAACTGGCATAGTTTTTGGAATAAATTAGTGGCCATATCAAAGGAATAAGGGATTTGGAGATAAGATGGGTTTTGGACCATGCATATTCATTGCTGACCCTGACATCTCCCCTGAGAATATATAATACTGTCCTCTATTACCAGTGGAAGAACAATGGACAGACATACTTGTCATTTGCATTATGTCCCATGACCCTCATCTACAAAAGGTTGCCCCCTCCTTTGTCTCTGCAAAAAGTTCATTGCCATCTTGCATTCAGAGCTTCACTGAAGCGGAGAGGTGAAGCCAACACCTTCCCCAAAGTGAATGAACAAACTGTTTATAACCTAGATAAATTCAGATTTATGCTGACTACTAGATTTGCTGCATAACATAAAATCAGAAGCAGTTGTAGGTTGCTGGAGAAATAAATACATTGCAGTATCTGAAAGTATCTCAAAGGGAGCATAGATTGATGGTATTAGAAAAGCATTGTCAGTGCTTTAAAAAGACTAAAAAAACCTAGTTTGTGCTAAAAAATTATGCTGATGATAAAGCAAAGTGCAGTTTAGGTTTAAATATCTCTGCAGGGCTAATGACTTATTTACCTTTTGTTGACTACAATGTGTCATTGTGATATTATCACATTTGGAATAATTAGTATCTCAAGTACTGTTACAAAAGCACAACAATCATGTATGCAAAAAAAGCAGTGGGAGCCTTCAGGAAAAGAGAACAACAGTTAGGTATAGCACTATTTCTAAGGCAACAGTGAGATAAGAAAGCTGCATATCCACAGGTGTGTTTTCAGCAGGTATGTGGGAATTAAACAAAGGACTTTTGTAATTTTGTAACATGCTTAAGGCTGGATATTCCAGATAATTTCTTTTGTACATGAACATCATAGACATAATGGAGTGGTATCACTTCTTGTCTATTTTGTCTTCCTACAAAAATGCAATAGGCTTGACCCTACTGAGATTATGATGCTATTGTAAAGTCAGGACATGGGGAACAATACAAGAATACTTTTATTTTTAAAAGTGACTTTAGACTGAATAAAATTTGCTAACATTATTTTTGTCCAAAATAGATGTAATAAAAGTCATGCCTCGAAAACCATTTGTGCAAACCCACAGTGTCTTTCCTATCATTTTTTAAAAAACAGAACTTTGCTCTGTGAATTTGAGTTGGTTCTATTTCAGTGAAGGACCAGAGAAAGCAAAGTGCTTCCCTTGTGCAAAATATATAATGATAAGACTGTATAAATGGTAGAAAAATACAAATATAGACAAGAAAATACATTGTGAGCAATGTGTGGGGTTGTTTTTGTTTTTGTTTTGTTTTGTTTTTTGTTTTGTATTTCCAGACGTTCAAATAGGAATCATTAAATTACATCCCTAAATTGGAATGAAGCCAGAATACTTTTTACCTGGATCCCCATTTTCCCCACTTACTTATTCGTTTTAATGTAGCATACTGGCCATGAATCTCAAATTTCAGAATGTACAGTTTCAGATCAATACCCTAGCACTCAATTATTTGGCAAAATTTGCTCATCTATGCCATTAGAGTTGTGAAACCAATGACAGGCAGATGATGACCATCTCTTCCCTGCCAAAAGATGTTCCCCTTTTGTCATTAAAACGTATTAGCTACAATGGTCCATTCCCTTACGCCGGGGATCTGTTCCAGACCCCGCCGCATAAGGCAAGTTCCGCCTATGCTTGAGCCCCATTGAAAATAATGGGGCTCATGCACGTGGTGCACTATACCAGAAATGGGGCAGGGCTTTCAGCGTAAGTTGAAAGCTATGTAAAAGGCACTCGCATATGATGTGGGCACACTGTACTATGATGAGAAGATGGGATATAGGCAGAGAGGTAAGATGCTGATAAAGACGTTGTGAGAATTAAAAAGATGGCAAAGGAAAATTTGAAGTATGACAACATTAATTCACCTTGTGCTGGCAACATTCATTGTTTTCTGCGATCTGATGATAAGCTTTGACCCCAGCATCTTCTGCAAGGAGTCCAAACCCTAATACCATCTGTCCAGGAGATTCAACAAAAGGCCATCACAGATTAAATTGCCAGCACAGAAATTTCTACCTTAGACATTTCTGCAGAAGATCTACATGAATTGGGTCCAGACTATTTGAGAGCCCATATCGCCCCAAATGAACCTGCATGAGCCCTAAGATCTGCAGGAGAAGGCTTTCTCTCAGTCTCATCAAAATTACAGGCTCGCCTGGTGAGGACATGAGAGAGAGCCTTCTCAGTGGCTGCTCCCACCCTCTGGATTGACTTCCTCAGGAGACTAGGCTGGCACCTTCCCTGCTAGCCTTTTGTCGGGAAGTAAAAACATTTTTATGCTGGCAGGCTTTCTGTACATAATGCATAATGGAGGTTTTATGGAGCAAGTGGGTGTTTAGTCGGTTTTTAACTTGTGCATACTTTATGTGATTTTATATAATATTTTATATTGTGTATATTTTATGTGATTTTATATATTGATGTTTTAATTGTTTGAATTCTATTACAATTTTTAAGTTTTTATCTGTGAGCCACCTTGGGTCCCTCCTGGGAGAAAGATATAACTGAAATAAATAAATTCATCATCACATACCCACCAACTGTGACACATGTTTCTGCCAGCAAGTGCCACCCAGAAAGTTCTACAGCAGGGATTTGACAGGCAAAATTTGTACTTCTGCAAGGATTCGTCCCTTTGTCAGGATCACCAATGAAAAGGGTGACACTAAAGCAGAGAATTGGCCTTTGGAGGACCTATCTTGCTGCTAAAAAGAGGTAGGTGAAGTCTGTTAGATCCAAGCAGACAAGGATATGTTTTAAAAAGAAGAAAGGAGATGCTGGGTCTCAGAGAGCAGCCATCACAGCTATGCAGTGCAAAGAGAGATAAGTAATGGAGAGACAGTTGCACTTTAATGGGAAAGGAAACAACAAAAGGATGCTAGTCTTTTCTCAGTTGTCCCCCAATGTTGTCCAAATGCCCTAGATGACCTAAGCATCAAAATGTTTGCTGGTGTATGCAAGGAGAGTAAATTGTAAAACTATTTTCCTTCAGGACTTGGGCTCAGGGCTTTATATCTGCCATGACAAGCATGGTCTCTCCCAAATGATATCTAGCCCCACTCATGCTGGTGAACACACTCTGAAGATTCACTCTGAGTGTTCAGGGGTGTTTTATACACTGCCTCACAAGAGCAAAATCCAGGTACTTAGCAGCCCATTGAAAAATTTGCCCAGCACTTTGCAAATAAAATTGTTTTATTTGTTTATTTATTTCAAGGATTTATATTCCACCTTTCTCCCAGAGTGGGATACAAAAATTACTGTTTTATTCAGACTTGGGTCCTGTGTGCACTGATCACTGCACTACACTGACCTGATGCTCTGAGGACAGTCTGGAATATTATGGCCCAGTAACAGTCCCCTGTTACAAAGGGCCTCCATTCCAACACCGGATGACTGTTCACACGCTTGTTCACTGAGCTGCCAAGCACATCTGTATCTGCCATGGGTCACGTCACTCAACAACGTGCCCAGAGGTTATTGCATGGAGTGTCTCAGTGGCACAGTGGCAGAGATTTTAAACAGTCCCCTGGCATCATAACAGAGAGTTCCAGTTTTTTTGAGATGATCAAGAACAAACAGGGAGGTATTTTAATTTAGTCTAAGAGGAGTATATCTGGTTTCTGGTGCTGAATGGCCTGCATTTTGGTATATCCTGGCAATATATAATTAATAGAGCTCTAACAGAAGTAACTTTAGCCTCTGCTTGTCCAGTGGTAATTATCCATTTTACTTTGTACAGACTGATGATGTGGACAGGTTTCTTAGAAAGGTGATGGCTACGCCATGTGTATTAGATCTTTTGCCCTTCCTGATTTATTAAAAAGGCAGAAGCTGTGGGACTGAGTGAGAAGGCAGAAAAGACAGAAGGTGAGAGACTAATGCTTCACTAAAATAAAGCAGAATTCCATTGAGCCTAAAGAAGGCAGCTATAAGACTACTGTTGAAAAAGCCCTCACTGGATTCCCCTCTGTTAGATCACTATCAGCTAGTTTACAGTATTCCATTCTGGGGCAAGACTTAGAAGTGTGTTGTGGTCAACCAGAATCTGGGATTTCTGGATGAGATGGATTATCTAAATCCATTTCAGTCTTGGAGTTTATCGCATGCATGTTAATTCCGTTTATCTGTATCTGGTTTAAAATTTAATTCAGGCGGCATCCTGATGTTATCAGATGGTTTTTACTGCCGAATTTGCTGCCCGAATACAGCCCAGGTCCATCCCTGCTTCCAGAGCCACTTATCGCAGCGCTTTTTGGATCCAGGAGTTTTCAGAGTTAAGAAAATGGCTGCCAGAGAGGCTCTGGAAGCAGGAATGGATCCGGGCTGTATTCGGGTGGCAAATTCAGCAGTGAAAACCATCTGATGACATCAGGATGCTGCCCAAATTAAATTTTAAACTGGATAGAGGGTAAGCTGAATTAACATGCATGTGATAAATGTCCAAATTGCCTCCCTGCTCCTTCACTTCCCTAAAAAAGTGCAAGAGCAGCACTCTCAGGACTTTGCAGCTCCAAACGTGGGAAGTTTTTGGCAGAGAAACAAGGGCAAGAGAATAGCCCTCCACACTCTGTCCAACTTAGTACTTTATCACACCATCCTGATGCCCCACCAGAATTGTGTGGTAAAAACCAGACTGAGAGGCTTATCACATCGGTTATTAAATCAATTTACCTCTGGTTTAAAGCCAAATTCAGGCAGCATTCTGATCTTATCAGATTTTTTGCCACCAAATATGTTGCCCAAATACAACCTGGGTCCATCTGCCAGCCATTTTTTAAAGTCAGAAAACAGCCAAATCTGAAAAGTGGCAGGAAGAGCAGCTCTGGAAGCGGGGATAGACCCAGGCTGTATTCGGGCAGCAGATTCAGCAGGAAAAAATGTGATAAGATCCATATTATATTATATTTACTTGTATCCCACTCTTTTCCCAGGACTGGGACTCAGAGTGGCTCAAGATGCCACCCGAATTCAGCTTTAAAACAGATAGAGGTAAATTGATTTAATAACTTATGCTATAAGCCTCCTTGTTTTTGGGCCTCACACAGACACAGCTCTAGGTACCTTGGTGAACTACCTACACTAGGAACTGCACAGGGAGAGTGTTTTCCTGTTCATTCTGCTTGGCTTCTCAGCAGCTTTTGATCTAATTGACCATGGTATACCTGTGGCTGACCTTGCTTGATGGGACCTGAATGTTCTCTTTTAGAGTTTCTCTGTTGGTTCCTGGCAGGGTGAACCCAGAAAGTAGTGTTTGACCTCTATCTAGTTCTGGTTGTGCGCCTGCCCAAAGTATATGTTCTAAAAAACTATTTTCAATGACATACTATTATTTACCGAATGAAAAGGACTGTTTATCTCTGATGTAAACTGTAACTGAAATTGGAAACCCTGCTGGCATGAATATATGTATCACCAAGGACTACCTCTTCCAACACTATTTCCCTGAAATTCTATCCTGACCTTGGCCTAACTTTGGTCCAAAACATACTGCCAAAAATAATCCAGTTTGCGACCGCTTTAACTGCCCTGGCTCAGTGCTAGGGAAGCCTGGGAATTGTAGTTTATTGTGGCCCAATGCTCTCTGACAGAGAGGGCTAAATTTCTCATAAAACTACACTTTCCAGAATTTCCTAGCACTGACCAGAGCAGTTAAAGTGGTCTCAGACTTGATGATTTCTGCAGTGTGTTTTGGATCTTTATGACAGCATTGGTGCTGCTTTGTGGGATCAAACAGATTTTGATCTGATTTAACTTGGCTCATTCCTCACTCCACTCTTCTCCAAACCTTTCTTTACCCTTCTGCAAGCAGATTAAAAGCAGTTCGGCTGGTAGATTTTTTTTTCCTGCTGTCATATATTTAAGGTCAGCTGAGAAAACAGGTTTATGCCAGAAGACTTTTTGTTTTTAATACTAGTCCCTATAGCTGGCACATGTTTGATTTAGGACTGCAATATTCTTCTGCATTTTTTTTTCTTTTTGTGTGAGCTGTGTTAAAAAATCAGTGCTAATTTATTGTAAGTAAATTATGTATTATTACTATTTTTAAAAAGCTAGTTAACACCAGATTCAAGAAGTGTCTTTTTTGCAGATGACATCCAAAAACATGATGACCTTTCATAGCACAGAAATATGACACTGAAATTGGCCTAATAAATAACACTTTCAGTAGAGCTTTATAGCTGAAGTGCAGCAGCTATAATTTTCACATCTCTTATCATTAAAGCATGCTGTGCCTTTCTTTTCTGTTAATGTACATAGGAAACAGCTAATGCTTTTAAAAAAGCAGAATATGATGTTACAATGAGTGGAAAATGTATTGGAAAATGTCCACTTGGAATCAAACTGGTAAATACAGAAACCTAAGATGTTCATTATTTACCATCCAATGCCTCAGAATGAACAAAGTTGAGTGGGAGAGGGTGTTCTATAATTGGCAGCAATGTTGAAATAATCCAATTGACTATCTTCTTGAGCCACTGTACAAAAATGTGTATGGACAATGTGAAGTAATGTTTCTTGGGCAATGATGGAAAGAGGAATGAAATCTTAATATAAGGACAAAAATATGGAAAATCATATATACTGTCTCCAACTCCTTGGTATATAAAAGTACAACTAAGCAACAATTTACATGAACATTAAGTGTATATGTCCACATTCTTTTATATCCTATGTAGTACCAAAATATCTATCTCAGATATTTTGCAGCTGGTAATGAATCCTGTGCTGGTGTGCAAAGACATAGAAAGTTACATGTCTCCTTCTTCCCAACACATTTCCTTTTAATTTCTACCACTACGTCATATGTAAGGCATAAATCATTGACATAATATCAGACTTACATGGCAGAAATCTTACATAGATCAGAGGTTGCTTTTTTATTCAAGTATGCCCTTCTACAGTCCGTTAGCTATGGGAAAGAGGAAATTCAGAACAGTTCTCAAAAATTGCCTCCTCTGAGACGGATTGGGAAGGGAAGGGAAGGGAACAGAATGAATGAGGGACTTCCTGTGTGCAGTAAAATGCATCCCCCACTTGTTCTGTTCCCTTCCCAGCTCCTTTTGGACCGTTCTTGTCCCATGCCTGGAGCCATGTGCAGTAAGGTCCATGGTCTGCCAAATACCCTGGACCTGAGCCATATAGGGCTTTATAGGTTGTAAACAGCTTATTAAAATATCACTTTTAAGATAGCCTAGAATTTTTTATTCAAATCCTAGGTTTGTGTGCTGCAGAAGTGTAACCATGGGAAGAGGGGAAATGAAGGAAATTGGTTCTCCAGTATGAATTCTCTGACACAGCTTGAAATGTTATTTCAGCACCTTTATTTCTAACATTTGTTGTTGTTGTTTGCCTCAAAGTCATTTTTGTCTTATAGTGACACTAATATGAACCTATTTTAGGATTTTCTTGGCATATTTCTTTAAAGGGGTCTGTTATTGACATCTTCTGACGCCAGGAGAATGTGACTTGCCCAAGTGGGTTTTTATGCTCAAGTAGGGAATCACATCCTGATCTCTAGAGTTGTAGTACAACAACCAAATCACTATACTAAGCTGACTCTCATTTCTAACATTTCAGTAACTTAAAGCTTTAGATGAGCATTTAGAAATACAGTTCATGCATCCAAAGAAGAGGAGCTGGCAACATCACTAAAGGAATGCAAAACAGCAAACAGGAGAGTTTAGGTGTGAATGATTTTCAGTGTGTGAAAATTTTTTTGCTAGAAATTTAGGGACTGAAGGAAAATCTCTTTGGCAGTGATTCTTATATTGAAGCAATGCTCTTATTTTGCCCACCCCTTTACACCCCTGGTGTACTGATGAGGCAGTAAAACTCTCTGGCTTCATCCTATGGAATTCTAGTATTAAATCCTGGGAAGTATTTAAAATTATCTGCCAGAGAGCTCTAATGTCTCTACAAAATACATCATATTTCATATGATGGAGCCAATTAAAGTACAATCAATGTGTAATTGCATTTTGTGAAAGGGCCTGAATTTGACCCTGAGAGACCAAGGCAGCACTAATCCATAGAGGATATGATGCAGGAAAATCAAATTTGGCTTGAATTTTATTGATAGTCCAAACTAGAACAGACACATTGAATCAAATGGTGAGTAACACTCATGTAAACCCTATTCTACTCTTTTAGAATCATAGAATCATAGTTGGAACTCACAATTAAAGCATCCCCGACAGATGGCCATCCACCCTCTGTTTAAAGACCTCTAAAGAAAAAGACTCCACCATTTTTGGAGAGTGTAGTTCACTGTTGAACAGCTCTCACTTTTCAAGACATACAATAGAATTTAGAGCAACTTTGCACATAAATCCTGAACATCTGGCACATTTGCTAAGGCATTAACCTTAGCTTTCAGTTTGCTGAATTTGTAATACAAGAACCAAAGTGAGGTAGCCTTAACACTGATCTTAAACCTGCCAGCTTTATTTTGATCATTCAAGGACTCTACAGACCACCCCACAAGGCCGGCATGATGCCACCCCTTTTCTAGCTAGATCAGGGCCACAGCAACCTTATGCCGCGGCCCCAATCTGGCCTTTCAAGGGCACAAAAAGGAGCTGGAAAATTCAGCTCCTTTTTGCATCCTTGAAAGGGTGCAATAGCCACAATGGCACACTGAGGCGGAGTCAGGACATGAGTCATCTGGATGCTACACCCTGACACAGCCCCCAGGCCAGCCTTTCAGGCCGGTCTGTATAGAGCCTCACTATCATTACACTGGTGACATTGAGAAATCAGCAGAAGGGAGAAGCATGTTGTTCATGTTATACAATATCTTAGAGAAATATATCAGCTCTATGTTTGTTTCTGAATTCAATCCATGTTGCATACATTCAAGGCCATAAACGGGCCTAAGATCTTCCCATTAGGTATCATGTAAAAGATAAAGGTAGTTTTATCTTGACCTGGAAGTCTAGCCATAACTGACTGTAGCAAGCGGTGCTCATCTCTGTTACTAAGATAAAGAACCAGCACTGTCGAAAGACAGCTTCAGTGGTCATGTGGCTTCAGGGACGTAGCCAGGATTTTGAGAAGGGGGGGTCCAGACTAAGTACCACCATTATAAAGTGGCTTGGGTGCGGGGGCGCAGCGGCACATACCATTCATTTTATCTAAAGGAAGTGGGGTCCAGACCCCAAGGACCACCCCCGTTGGCTACACCCCTGGTGGCTTGCACTGAAGTGGTACCTGTTTATCTACTTGCATTTGCATGCTTTCAAACTGCTTGGTTGGCAGAAGCTGGGACTAGTGACAGGAGCTCACCCCATCATGTGGCACTTGGGTCTCCAACTGCCAATCTTATGACCTTACAATCATCAGAATTGGTGTCTTAACCACTAAGCTACCACATCCCCTATGTATCATGTACCTATCCATAATTTAAGACCTTCAGAGGAGGTTCTTTGGGTGCTATCTGTTGGTGATGTATGTTGTATTTATACAAAAGAGAGGACATTTCCTGGTGTGGGGCCTGCTTTGGAATATTGTCCCTGAGGAAGTTCGGCTGGTACCAGTTTTAGTCTTTCCAGCATTGGGATCAGACTTACTTATTTGTACAATTTAAATTGATTTTATTGCCTCAGTCTATATTTTTTATTGTTTTGCTGCCTGCCATTTTTTGATTATATGAAAGATGGTAAAATTCGTTCTTATGATATTGTATTTTTATTTTTACACATTCCTCTGGAATTTGTCAGGATGAAGACAGGTCTAGATTTTTTTTATATAAAGGAAGTAAATAAAAATGTCACTTTTAGGGACCATTTGGGATATGTCTTATTCACATATTGCCAGGTCACAGAGTTGAATTGTCAGACTGAGGGACCAGAGGGAAATAGCACAGTCCAGGGCACGCATGAAGGTAAATTCAGAATAAAAACATGAAGAAAGAACAAACATAATCTAAGATATCTTTCACATCATAGAATGATACAACTTTAACTGCCGTGTTCTTATTATAACTATGTAAAGCGCTGTGTAAACTTATGGTGCTATATAAATAATAATAATAATAATAATAATAATAATAATAATAATAATAATAATAATATAAGGAATCTTGACATTTGTGGTTTGGAGGATATTTAGCATTCCTTACCAGAGGGCTCTGATACCTCACCAGACTACAAATCCAAGCCATGGTAGTTAAAGTGGTATCAAAATGCTATAATTGTGTAGTGTGAGAGAGAACCAGAATTTCTGAGAGGGTCATGTTCTAGAAGTAGGAGTTGTAGATCTGAAGGTTAAAAGCAGGGGGACAGTGGCCAGAAGGAAGAGATAAAGGAAAGAAGAATGGAATTTAGTTGCATTCTTTGCTAAAAAGAGTTACTCAGACTGAAGGGCATATTTTGAGACTTGTTTTTCATAGATTATAAGCAATTAGTTCTGGATTTATGGACTACTCAGTCATGTGTAGGGGTGGAAAGGCTATTTGGAAATATTTACCAAAAGATAAGAAATGTGAGAATCCAAGATGGGTGAGACTCTTCACAGTTCAGACATATTCTGCACCAAGAAGAAGAAGAAGAAGAAGAAGAAGCTGCAGCTTCAGCTGCTGCTGCTCCTGCTGTTTGAGAAGCCACATCTGAGTTTGTAATGCTTAAGAGGGGAAATTGGGGATCAGAGATGTTAATATTTCTCACTCATAGGGTCACCATAAATTAAAGTCAGCTTGACAGCAAATAACAGCAACAGCAGCAACAATGATAACAACAACAACAGTTTTGGGGACTGCAAAAGCAGCATTCTCTATTCTTAAAAAAGGATTTTCTCTACAGAAAATCATTTAGGGGCCAAAAAGTGTTTTTTTATGTGCAGAAAATCTATTATATGCAGGAAATATTGGTTCATCTGGGTGATGATTGGGGCAAGAGGAGGATGATAAAGAAGGATAGCCACATCCACCCTTGGCTGTCGTATTTCATTTTGATTGTTTAAATTGTTTTAATGGTTTAACTATTGTAACTGTTATTGTGTTTTATTATTATGTAATGGAGGGGACTGTATGGGGGCAGTATAATGTGACTATTGCTTATATTTTGTATTTTTATTCTACGTTGTAATATTGTTGATTGTTTTATTATTGTTTCTGTTGCAATCCACCTTGATTCCTCCAGGAAAAAGCGGAATATAAATAAATTATATTATTTTTAATTACTTATATTGTTTTTTGTGCAACACACCCATGTACATATTTGTGTGTGTGAAGAATAAATTCTAGACTTCAAATAATCCTCAAAAACTACAAAGTTTTCAACAACGTTCTTGCAATAAGGAGACAAATGGTAGTATTATTTGTTCTTGCTTTTGAGAATAAAATTCAGAAGGATTTAGTTCCAAAATCCACAAATCAGTGGCCTGGTACAGACAGACAGCTCCGTGCCAACCATCTTTTCCCCTTCTTGGTGCCACAACAGCCGCACTGTGCAGCACCGATGCACTGCCAAAAATAAGCCTCTCTAAGCAGCTTCTTTTTTGAGGTGCCATAAAGGGGAAAGGGCACCGCCACGATGCCACTTCCTGGAAGTGACGTCCACCCACTGCGCGGCGGTGATAACATCATGGCAGTGGCCATGATGACAGAATCCATATGGACTAGTGTTCCGGAGCATGCAGTTGGTACGCATTCCAGAACCCCAGAATCGGCAAGGGCACGTCGCTCCCTGCCTGTCAGTACCGGGCCAGTGTTACCTTTATTGGGCCAACCCAAAAGCTTCTGGCTAAGCTTCACAAAGGTCCAAAACACACTGCAGAAATAATCCAGTTTGAGACCTCTTTAACTGCCCTGGTCAATGCTAAGGAATTCTGGGAACTGTAATTTTGTGAGATGTTTAGCCTTCTTTGTCAGAGAGCTCTGATGCCACAATAAACTACACTTCTCAGGATTCTGCAGCACTGAGCCAGGCAGTCAAAGTGGTCCCAAACTGCATTATTTCTGCAATATGTTTTGGCTCAAAGCTTCACAAAGCTTCACAAAGGGTGGAGGCAATCTGGAACTCTTTTTGTCTTGCTAATGGAACTTAAAATAATTTCCTGGATTACACACATGACCAGAAGGAGGAAGTGCCTGCCTGCATCAATGTTTGTCCACACAACCTGAACTGTGAACAGCTACATTTGGACACAATGCAGACTTCTGACTAACGTCGTCTTATTTTTTTTTCTCTTGTATGATTCTTTAATAGCTTTGCCTAATGAAAAAGCCAGTGGAGCTTTGAAAGCTTGCAACATGTATTTTGTGCATTTTGGTTGTTCCAATAAAGATATCACTGTCTTGTGGATTTTTGATGTTATTGTGATTTACTAATAAATGAGTGTAGAGTCACAGTCCCGTTCAAGATATGCAGATATTTTTAATGTGTTTATTACATTACTTTTGTTTGTATATAGATGCTGGTTTCATTTGAGCTGGAAAATGTTATATAATTAGCACCTATCTTGCTCACACTCTTCCTTAATTTGAGTAAATTAAACTGAGTAAACCCCTCTCTTTTCTTATAACTAAGGGCACAACAGAGTCGAATACATCATCTTATATGCTTTTTGTTTCCTGCTTTAAGTATTTCATTGGGACACACAAATCATTCTGATGATATGTTCTTTTTAATTTTTTAAAATATTTTTTAAAATTTCAAATAGAAAATTCAACAAAATTGTCACTGGACTTTGTTTTAATGTAGGGGAAGCATATTGTATCAGTAAGAAGCATAGTAATTTACAAAATAGTATTGCCTTCTGTATCTCTGCATGTGACAGGGGGCACCATATCAATCCTTGACATTTATCCTTTAGAGGCAAGATCTGTAAAAGGTGTCTGATTGCTTTTTCTTGAATGTGAGTAGAACTTTCCACCACTTTAGAAGCCTTGGTTTATTGAAGTTCCTGCTCTTTACTCTATATGGGGAGGTCAGAGACTGAAAAGAAAAGTTGGGCCTTGACACACATGAGAATGAATTGATAGGGATCAGAATATGATCTCACATGGTCATAATTAGTGTTCATTTTCTCTATTCAGAATGGATGTCCTTGTATTTCAAAAGGATTCTTGTATTTCAAAACTATTACAATGAATAAAAGGACTCACCCTGCCCATTGTTGCTTTTCTTACAGAAAACAAATGTATCTGAAGAGGATAGCTTTTTGAAAGTGTGGAGGTTCTCCATACTAGCCAGAACACAGAGTCCTGGCTCACATGATGAGCCTCCAGTTCCTCTGTCTATTCAGCACACATATGTACTGAACATATAAGGAGAGCTTATGTAGTTAATAATGAATCAAATGTGTATGGTCCCTACAGTAAAAGCTAGAATGTGTGTGAGAGGGGATGGCCCCCCAGCCTAATCTCTTTATTTTATGCTGCTACTTGTCTGTAAGACACATCTGTCAATGTTTCAAAATCTGAAATATAAAAACTACTTCTTGTTTACAGTCTGGTCTTTCGATGTTATAACACTTGGTCTCTATTCGTATCCCACACCAAACAAAGTGTATGTTTTATGTTACTAATATTTTAGACACAATAGCTAATCTAAGTATTCTGGTTTGTTTTATTGAGTTGTAGCGTGTACATCCAACTATCCTTAACTATCAATCTAAAGTTTTATCCATGTTCCTAGCAGTTGTCCAGCTGTGGCTACAAGAAAAGAATGCTCCTTTGTTAAGATGCCTGGGGAGGATCTTCATAATCAATATCATGCGGTACACATGCTGTACACATAGACTGACACCCAACTCATCAGAAGCTCTAATGTAATAAGAAGTAAACTGAAATCTAAACATGTGTCAGAGATGTAACAATTTATCCAAAAAGCTAAATAATAATATGGGAAAAAGTCATCTTATGGCAGAGTCATATTTCTGACACCTCAAAGTTTACATAGAGTTTTTTTGGGGTTTTTTTGTTTGTTTTTTGCTGAAGAAAATATCTTTATTTTTATTGATTAACTGAAAGATTGGGTTCCACATAATTCAAGATCATATTGTTTGGTACTCAACAACAGCTAAAACTACAAGTTTGTAGAATAATTAGTGCTCAGTTATTCTTTTATTACTCTTGATCAGATTTTCCAGAGTTCAAGAAGTCATCACATTATCTTATTATATTAATTCACCCAATTATTTTGGATCCAAAAGGCTGAGATTTTGTCAGAAAATCCATCTGAAAATTCCATGGCATCACATCAGTGTTAGTGACAAGCAATTAACACTCTGGTGGTTTTTTGTAGCTATTTTTACACTAAAAAACCCTCAAGATCAGAACCCTGCTCCAATTGGGTAATAGTGGGGTCATAATGTGTGTGATAACTAAGTGGTGAAGCCATTGTTCTCTGTACAAGCTGAATACAACAGAAGCCACTGTCACTGTTAAAAGACTGATCCAGAGCCATGGCTATGTGTACAATTGAATAAACAGTTTATTATTCACACTTAATTGTTGTATCAGTGGAAAAAAAACATAAGGTGAAATTACGACAATCCACTACAGGCGTTAAAATGACACCACATGTGCATACCACCTATTTTTATCAACCATATTTGATCATAGGTGTTGGCAACTTGAGACAATACATGTTATCTATAATTTAAGCAAACCCATATTTACCTCAGTTATGAGGAAAGTACCTTGTCTAAAGAATATAGTTTCATTGTTATCATGTTGTAAGATTCTGTGGCCTAGCATTGCCAGTAATTGACACTGCCTTGACAGTATGTAATTAACAAAGGAAATTGATTCATTGATTCATTGAAATTCAAATGATATAATTCACATGCAATGATTGCAGCACTGAGCACCAGACTGCTACATTTCCAATTAAATGTCATTGAATCAAGTTAATTGTTAGTCCTCACTTATGGCAAATCGCTATATAGTTGTAACAGAATAAATGCAAAATGTGAACGTTCATATTACAGATGTTGTAAATGTTCCCAATTTTTAGTTCTTGCTGTAAAAATCAGACAATCAGGCACAAACTGTGTATTCAAGGATTCTGAAAAGGTTTGTGAAAATTCTCATCATATTTAGAGGAAAACCTTATAGTGTCTTACATAACAATGCTACGAGTTTGCTAAAAAAATACCTTCTGAATTCAACTGAGTTTATTTTCATATATCTATACATGTGCTCTCTCTCTCTCTCTCTTCCTGTTGCTCTCCCTCTCCCTGTATGAATAACTTGATCCTGCTGCAAGAAATGCGTTGGGGGGGCACCTTATGGATATATCACATGCCATGAGAGTCAGGGAGTCTCTTTCTCTGGTTGTTGTTCATCTTTTGTGATTCATTGATTGTTTTACAGGAGTAATTCAACAGATCCTTTCCAGATGAACAGTTTACAGGTCAATAAATGTGCAGCTGTTTATTTTCTATGATGAATCCAGACAGTTTTCCCAGTGGTAGCTCAATATTTTTGTTGATATGATACCATCTAGTCTTAAATTTGAAATGTCAATTCATTGTCACCGTGAAAGGAGCCACAAGTATGTTGATTCAGAATGTTGAATGGAATATTCCGAGCCTTGTGCCATTTGTAGCTGTTGAATGTTATTGTTGCTAGCTGCGCTAGAGTTGACCTCGACAAATGGCAACCTTGTGCATGAGATATCTTGAACAACTCTTATTATCACCTGCTCCACTTAGTTCCTGCAAATTCAGGTCTGTGACCTCCCAGATTGTGTCTATCCACAGATTTTCATCAGGACTATCAAATTAGTGGCATCCTCAAGTCTTTAAGAGCATTCCATAGCTTTTCATGATCTATGTAGTCAAAGGCTTTGCTATGGTCTATAAAGCACATGCTGATTTTCTTCTGGAATTCCTTTGTGAGCTACATCAGTCATCAGTCTGCACAAGTAACAAACAGAATGAAGCAAATGATAAAAGAGAAAGAAGAAAAGACTTTCCTGCCGCTACCTTTTTAATTGTCGAAAAGATGCTTCTGAACCTTGGCAGGTTTGGCGGTGGTGGTCTAGAATGAGGTGACTGACTTTTTATTCAACAAGCATAAATTTAATCCTAGCCATGATATATATACTAATTCATTTTGGTTGGCAACTTGTGCATCTAACAGAGTAGACCTTGACCCACTAAATCTTATGTCACTGTACATTAAATAGTCATATTTTCTGTGTTCTTTCCTACCAAACCTGGTTCATACTGCCATTTACCTTTGTACTTCTCTGACTACTGAATCATTGTAGATTCTGTATACTAATTTGATATGAAGTTATAGGATAGGATTGTAACCATGTTGTAATAATGTACAGGCTATCTCAAATAGCAGAGATGAGCAAAATGTGGTTCATGAACAAGTTAATAAAGACCACTGGACGTCACCTTTGTTTGAAAGCCCCCTCCCCAGTCCCTTTACCATCTCTTTTTGAATGCATAATATGGGGGCATTTTTTTCTCCGAACCCACACAGAAAGACCCCTGAATGCATCAAGCCACATGGAAATACCCCACTCCACTCCCTTAGATACTCTAGAACCCCATACCACTTCCAGATATTTCCATTTTCCTCTTCAGTCCTTCTTAAAATGGTGACAGAAAGCAGTACGTCATCATTTGCCGTCATCATTTTGAGAGTCACTGCAAAGGAAACTAAGATATTTGAATTTGCTGTGAGAGCATGTGCAGCCCATGGAAAGGTTGTTGAGGGAAATTCATTGCTGACCACTATACAGTTGTCCACCCCTGTCATATAGGTTCCAGGCTAGAGAGTGAAGGATGCAACATAGTATTTTTAATGCCTTATAATTCATGAATTAGGAATATATTCACAAATGTAGCTAAAACATTTCTTAATGCTATCTTCCAAAATCCCTCCTTTGAAGCTTCACAGCCCACCACCCAGTGATCTTTGAGGCACTGGAGAGCATGGCAGTGATTAATGGTGTCCAATCCTCTCATGAGTGTAAGATGCACTGCTACAGACAGTTGCAGAAACACTTGTGGAGTTCTGTCAGAATCCTGTTGTGGCTGTCTTTTGCAAAGCACCTTGCAACTGGGAAAAATTCTGCACATTACTCACCATTGCATTCTAGTAACTTGGACATGGCTTCATTAGTGGAGTTGTGAGGTTTCAAAGGCCATATTTGGAAGGCTCGTTTGATTGTTGTGATCATGCAGTGTCTATAAACATGATGTACAATAATTTAGATGTCATTAAGTCAGTCTTATCACATTTACTGAGCTCCAAACCTTATTTATAGGGTGTGTGTATGTGTGTGTGTGTGTGTGTATGCACCTTTTTATTTAAAAATTCATATTAGATAAATACATATTCAAAATTAAATTCATCTTTAAGTCTGAGATGGAGTGAGAAAAACAAAAAGAATCCGAGGTCAAAATATTGTTATAAACCTTGCAGTTCTTTACATGTGGAGATGGAGAGGGAAAATGGTAGGAGAGATTACACATTTGTGGATTTTAGCATACCTGATATCCCCTGCACTGTATATGGAGTTTCATATTTTGATATCTAGAGCCAGGTATGTTTTAAGAGGTCATGATGACTTTTGGAACGATAGGAAGTTTCTCATGGGAAAGGCACGTTGGCCTGAAGACATGTAGAGGATCTAGATAATACCATAATAAACACAGAATGGGTTGCTGATCACTGTGTCCTCCCCCCAGGCTTTCCTCATATCCTCTTGCATTGGAGACAAAGGTATTTCCTACTTACCCTCTGCCATGTTCCCAGCCAAATTCCCTACCCATCTATCTTGGGTTTTCCCATATCTAATCACTGTTATGTTAATTAGGAGTTTATTTTATTTATTTTTTAAATAAAGTTTATTGAATTAATAAAACATGCATACATACTTGTATACAATTACACAAGGAGTTTAGACCTTCAACCAAAATTTCCCTTTTTGTCAATTCTATGGGAAAGCAATCAAACTATGTGTATTTTGTGTGGGCACAGAAAGTATTCCTCAAGGATAGCCAACAAAATATAAATAACAAACCCACACATGGTCACTCTGTGCATACAACTGCCACCTACTAGAGTCTATCCATTCATGAAAACTTTAAAGTGAAAGCTCTGTCCAGAGCTTCCTTTTCTTGTACTGCAGTCAGATGCCATCTGAGCTGCATTCCGCTTTTCTGTGGATTTCCCTTCAGACCTGGTAAATAGCACCCTCTCTAAACTCTAAGCCTCTGTTATCAAATTTTCCAACTTATACTTCAGTTAGCCTTGTATGGTGTTTCAGATTGATTCGGCACTGTATGTTTGGTTGCATTCTTGCATATTTCTAAATACAATATTTACTCGCCAAATTTGAGTCCTCTTGCAGTTAGCACTGGCATCCATAAGTGAAATGATCCCCCTAGTTCCCCACCTCTTTCAGGAGTCCTTTGAGCTAAATAATTTCCCCAGCTTTTAAGGAGACACTGAAATAATTGGTGGGAACCCCAAATCCTCCCCCCCTTCGGTAACATGCATGGTTTAAAAGCTGTTGTGTCTGTGTAAGAATTTATATTAATAACTCATGCTTATTGTCAAGGTTATTCTGCTTCTAAATATAGTCTAAGCATATAGTTGGACAAATCTGAACAAGTCAAGTTTTTGTTATTATTTGTAATGAAATGAACACAAACCGGGGGGGGGGGGGGGGGGAGAGGAAAAGTATCTATTCTAGCCACATCTCATCTATATCTTTCTGCAAAAGATATTCCTTGCTGCAATACCTTGTTTAATGCTTCCAGCCTTTCTTATTGGAACCTCAATCAGCAAGTGCAGGAGAAATAATGAAAAGTAGAAAGGTGAGAATGAGAAGTGAGATTAAAAGAGAAATGCTTGAGCAATAAAGAAACATATGTAAGAGAGACAGGTGGGATTGCAGTAGTTAAGGATCTGTCAAGCCTTTCATTGCTGCAGCAGCGGAGGCCTAACTGAATGTTAATATAAGTGAAGACATACCTTGCCTAGAAAGTCTCAGGAAACTGTTGAGAAAATGAGACAGGCTAAAAATACATGAGAAATAGACAAGATGCAAGGTAAGAGGAAATGGAAATAAGCCATGCTTGAATGGCAAGAGCAAGGAACAGACCTACATGAGTGAAAAAGAGAAGAAAAAAGAGAAAATTAATGCATTTATCTCTTCTATTCCTCCTTAAGTGTCAAAGAAATAAAACAAAAATACATAAAACAGTTTGAACAATCCCATCTCTGAAATGATAGGCATATCTGTGCCTCTTCTCCTGGTTCAGGGTTCAGAGATTATTTTCAGTTTGAATTCTCTTTCAAGTAACTCCCTCCAACAAAAGAGGTCTGTATGTGGCAGATCTCACAGAAATTAGGCTTTATTCCTAAGGGATAAATAACAGCTCCCTGGGACTAAACCTTACAGAAGAAAGTTGAATTTATAGTAAAAAATATGCTGGATTGTGCTGTTAACTAGGAGAAGGGAATGGTGGAGGGAAAGGGGATGAGGTCCAGTGGTTCTTCTCTCCCTCTGAGGCCTGGACCAAGGCAGATGGATTGGAGGGAGGGCTCTTCCTTCTTCCAGGCTAGTGCTGATGGAGCTGGACCTGCCTGGTGAACTCCCTCTCAGGACAGCAGATGGCAGTTATGGTGGGCAGAGTCTCCTTCCTTCAGGCTGGCCCTGATGGAGCTGGACCTGCCTGGTGAATTCCTTCTCAGGCCGGCAGTTGTTTTAAGTAATCTTTTAAGTTAATGATAAAAATTGAACCATTCAGGTGTGCCTATGTATATAGTTTTTTGCAAGTCTTGGTCTTGCAAACAGGAACAAATAATTTCACCACCAAAGGAGAATCTATACATACTGCAATAACTCAGTAATCATGCTATGTATAACTAACAATACCATAACAAGCTGCCTTACACCAAGTCAAACTATCAGTCTATTCACACAGTTAATATTGAAAGGTAATGGCTTTGCAAAATTTTAGGCAGTATGGAACAGTTTGGAACATCAAGTGTTTTACCAGGTTATAATATATATTGAGGAAAGGGCTGCCCTTACTGGGATGTTGTTGATATTCAGGTATATTAATGCTTTAATAATTTGCTTTCTGCTAATTCTAATGTGAATGAAGTTACAATACCCCCTCCTGAAGATTTCATCAACATTTCTTGGGAGGACTTGTTCTGTTTTAATATAAGTTGTTTGTGGTAAAACAAGCACATTGGGTGGACGCTGGTCATTCTGGGACTATTACACCAGCTGGTGGTGAGAGAGCCAGATGAAGGACTGGGTAGTAGTGAGAGGGCTACCCAGAACCATCTAGTTGGCTACAAGACAGCCCCCTGGTGGGAGGAGGGTGCCTCTGGACTAGCTAACCAATGGGCCTGGTGGATTGGGAATACACACATTGACTGTGTGTTAATGTCTTTTAATATGTGTTTTTACTTTTATTTTTACCTGTTTCTTTGGCTTTTTATTGTGTATTTTTAATTTATTGTATTTAGAACCTGGGGTGGCAATACAAGTCATACAGGGCAAAGGGAGATATGGCGAGGTCAGGGTCACATGTCTGTGTAGAGGAAGGAGAGCAAGGTGTTTAACATCTATCTCACCTTCCAGTTGCCCTGCCAACTTGGGGATCTTGGAGAGTGAGCCTGACACACAAAACCTTACCTTGCTCTTAATGAATGTCAGGTCAGTGAAAAATAAGACTCATATCATTTATGATCTCCTCAAAGATGGGGCAGCTGACCTGGCCTATTTCACTGAAACTTGGCTGGTAGATGATAGTACTCCAACCTGGGCACAGGTCCTCCCAGCCAGGTACTGTGTTAGTGAGCAGGTGAGGGAAACTGAGAGGAGGGATGGGGTAGCTGAGGTCTATAAAAACTATCTTAACCTGACCAGATTACCTCTTAGGAAGCTGAATCACATTAAGTGTGTGTACCTGAGTCTGAAAACAGACTGGGATTCTGTTAGTATACCACCCACTCCATTGTCTAACAGACTCCCTGGCCGAGCTCATGGAACTGGTCTTGGAGGTGTTGTTGGAATTGCCCAGACTTTTGCTTCTGAGTGGCATATATATATATGGAGTATTTATATCCTGTTCTTCAGCCATAAAGGCTCTCAGAGTGGCTACCACTGGAGGCCAGTTTGTCAGGTGTAGCTTGGGAGTTCATGGTATCCATGACAAATATGGGCCTGTCCCAATTGGTTTCTGGACTGATACATTCAGCAGGTCATACCCTTGATGTGATTTTCAGCTCGGAACATACGGATCTGTGGACAGAGGTGATCGATACCTCTGAATTGTCATGAACAGATCACTTTCTGGTCAGGGCTAGTATCACAGCTATAACCTATCCCTGCAAGGGGGGGGGGTAGACCTATTAAAATGATCTGCCCTTGAAGGCTGATGTATCCTTTGAGATTCCAGGAGGTCTTGGAGGGTACTGTGGCTGGCATCACCAATGGTCCTGTTGAATCCCTGGTCAATAAGTAGAATCCAAAGTTGCCCAGAGCTATTAACACGATTGCCTCCAAACATCCTCTCTGACCCATTACAAAACAGGCTCCCTGGTATACAGGGACCCTTAGGAAAATGAAATTGGAAGGTTGACGACTAGAGTGCAGATGGTGGAAAACTTGACTTTTATGCGATAAGACACGATATAGAGGACATCTTAGTTCCTATAAGATGGCAATATGTGCAGAGAAGAAAGCTTTCTTCTCTGCATGCATTGTGCCTGCAGATTCATATCCAGTTGAGCTGTTCAGAGTGATGACAGGCTTAACTCAGGTACTTTTCCCTTTGAATAAATAAATAAATAAATAAATATAATGACTAAAACTTTAATTTATATCCCGCTTTTTGTTACCACAATCAAAGCGGTGTACAACCTTTAAAAAATACAATATATACAACCCCCTCTTAAAAAAGGATTAAACAATTCTATCCATTAAAATTACAGGCGATAAAATCTAAAAACAATCATACAATAATAAAATAACAGTGGAAAGAGTCTTCTCTTATATATGTCTGTGGAAGGAGTGTTACATGGCCGGGTTCTATTCTGTGAAGGCCTGTCAGAAGAGATCCGTCTTGACAGCTTTCTTGAACCTCTCTAGGTTGGTAATTTGATGGAACCTCTCTGGCAGGCCATTCCATAAAGTGGGAATGACCACGAAAAAAGTCCTCTGGGAGGTTGCCATCAATCTGGTCTTTGTGGACTGCAACAAATTCCTCCCAGAGGATCTGAGGGTATGGGGTGGATTATACGGAAGGAGGTGATCCCTCAAGTAGGTTGGGCCCAAGCCATGGAGGGCTTTAAAGGTAATGATCAACAGCTTGTACTGTGCCTGGAAACGAATAGGCAGCCAGTGGAGTGATTTCTGGACGGGGGTTACGCTCCCCCTAAAGGACAAAGTTCGCAGTTTGGGAGTTCTCCTGGATTCATCTCTACAATTATCATCTCAAGTAGATGCGGTGACCAGGAGTGCTTGGTACCAGCTTCGGCTGATTCGCCAACTGTGTCCCTGTCTGGACCAAAAGGACCTTGAAACGATAGTAAATGCACTGGTAACCTCTCGTTTGGATTTCTGTAATGCGCTCTACATGGGGCTACCTTTGTACCAAGTTCGGCAGCTTCAACTAGTTCAAAATGCTGCAGCCAGATTGGTCACGGGTACATCTAGAACTGACCATATAACACCTGTACTAAAATCTCTACACTGGCTGCCGATTAACTTCCGGGCTCAATACAAAGTGTTGGTCTTTACTTATAAAGCCCTTTATGGCTTGGGCCTGAGTTACTTGAGGGAGTGCTAATCCACCCCGCACCCTCAGAACAACAGGGAAACTAGTCCTTGAATGGCCAAAGGTGAGATTGGCAGCAACACATCAAAGAGCTTATTCAGCAGTAGCTCCAACCCACTGGAATGCACTCCCGGAAGAGATTCGACTTAGTTCGACATTGGAAACCTTTAAAAAGGCATTGAAAACTTATCTCTTCCAGGTAGCATATCGTCCCGATTTGCTATAGGGAAACCAGTCCCTAATCGATCAAATTTTCATCTGATGCCCGATTGTTGTTATATATGTTTTTAATTGTTAATTGTATTCTTAGTATGTATATTAGATTGTACTATGACACGGATCATAGAGTTTTTAATGACTGTAAACTGCTTTGAGCTGCAGGAAAAGCGGTATAAAAATAAAAGTTTTATATTATTATTATTATTATTATTATTATTATTATTATTATTATTATTATTATTTCAATATAAGTGTAATATGGCCACTCCTAGTTGTTCCCGTAATCAATCTGGCTGTCATATTCTGTACCAGTTGAAGTTTCCAGACTAGGCAAAAGGGTAGCCCCATGTAGAGTGCATTGCAAAAATCAAGTCTTGAGGTTACCAGTGCATGTACTACAGTTTTGAGGTCACCTGGCTCCAGGAAAGGGCGCAGCTGACATATCAGCCGGAGCTGATAACAGGCACTCTTGACCATTGCATTCACCTGATTTCTCATCCGAAGCGATGAGTCGAGAAGCACCCCTAAGCTGCGAACACAGTCCTTTGAGGGGAGCGTGAACCTCTCTAGGACTCGAGGTTGTGGCCCAATACCTGGTTTAGTAAGTACTTCCGTTTTGTCTGGATTCAGCTTAAGCTCGTTTTCTCTCATCCAGTCCATTACTGCTGCAAGACACTGATTGAGGAGAGAAATGCCATCTGTCGTTATTGTTGATGACCGAGACATGGAGAAGTATATTTGGGTGTCATCAGCATACTGATAACACCCCACCCCATGTCTACGGATTATTTCTCCCAGCGGCTTCATATAGATGTTGAATAACATCGGGGACAGGATGGCACCCTGAGGGACACCACAATTAAGCTCTGTTTTTGAAGAGCAACTGTCCCTGAGCATCACCCTCTGGAATCTACCTGAGAGGAAGGAACAGAACCATTGCAAAGCAGTGCCTCTAATTCCTAGGTCTCTCAAGTGTTCCAAGAGGATGTCGTGGTCTATTGTGTCAAATGCCGCTGAGAGGTCTAATAGCACCAGCAGGGTCACGCTTCCTCTGTTAATGCTTAGACGAAGGTCATCAGTTAAGGCGACCATGGCAGTCTCCACCCCATATCCCGCCCTGAAGCCAGTTTGAAATGGATCTAGAAAATCGACTTCATCCAAGACCACTTGGAGCTGAAGAGTGATAGCCCTCTCAATCACCTTACTTAAAAATGGCAGATGGGAAACAGGCCTATAATTTTGCATGTCCAGGGGGTCCAGAAAAGGTTTTTTCAGAAGCGGTCTAACAACCGCTTCCTTTAAGGCAGATGGTACATAACCTTTTCCTAAGGGATGCATTGATGACACGTCTATGGAATGCCATCAAGGCATCATACTCCTGGATGGCCAGCCATGATGGGCAGGGGTCGAGAGGGCATGTCATCTTCCTCACCTTTCCAAGGATCTTGTCCACATCATCAGTACTCAAAAGCTCAAATTGATCCAGTCTAGTCTCATAAACGAACTGACTGGACACCTCATCAGTTGAACCCACCATTGGAACCTTCAGTAGCTCACTGGGATGTTTTTAACAATTATGGTCAGCCCTTCTTATACATGAATTTTTTACACACAGATTCAAGCATACACTGTTTGAAAATTTTCAAAAAAAGTATAAATTTCAAATATCAAACCTTGATTTTCCATTTTTTATAAGGGACACCATTTTGCTATGTCATTATATTTAATGAGATTTGAGCATACATGGATTTTGTTATACACAGGGGATCTTTGAACCAAATCCCAGCGTTTAACAAGGGTCCACTGTATTTTGCAGATAAAATCTCTCACATAAGATCAGGCTTAGATGCTGTCATTGGAGCAGAAGCCAACAACGATGTGTCCAGCAACTCTGTGAGTGAGATTACACGGAATCAGTTTCAATTCATGAGAACTGCTGATGTGGACAACTGCTTGGGAAAGTAAGGAAGACAACCTGCTCTCTTGATCCCTGTCTCTCTTGGCTGGTCATCAAGGGAGGAGATGCAATTAGATATCAAATACAACAAATTATAAACACACCTCTCAGGGTTCAAAATTTTCTGTCCTGTTAAAAAGAAGCAGTAGTTAGACCACTGCTGAAAAAGCCTTCCCTGGATCCCCTGCACCTTCATAACTACAAACTAGTTTCAAACCTTCCTTTTTTGGGCAAGGTAACTGAGAAGGCAGTTGCCCTCCAGCTCCATTCAGTTTTGGATGACACACACTTCCATGACCCATTTCAAACCTCCTTCAGGGCAGGATATAGAGTTGAGATTGCTATGGTTGCCTAAGTGAATGATCTTCATTTCAACACTGACAGGGGGAGTGTGTCCCTGTTGGTGCTTTTAGACCTCTCAGCAGCTTCGATACCACTAACCATGGTATGCTGCAGTGGTTACGGTCATACCTCTCAGGCAGGTTCTACATGGTGATGCTTGGGGATAGTAGCGCCTCAAAAAAGGAGCTGTTATATGGCATCCCACAAGGTGGCATTCTATCCCCAATGTTTTTTAACATTTACATGAAACTACTAGGAGAGATCATCCAGAGGCATGGGGCAGGGTGTTATCAATACACTGGTGACACCCAAATATATTTCTCCATGCCTTCCAAAATAGCCTCAGCTAAAGATAGTATGTCTCCTCTGAATGAATGCCTGGGGGAGGTAATCAGCTGGATGAGGAAAAACAAATTGAAACTGAATCCAGACAAAACAAAGGTGCTTACCATCAAGGGTCCTAATCTGGGATTCAAGTGTATCAATCTGTTCTGGATAGGGTTACATGCCCCCTGAAGGACTATGTTCACAGCTTGGGAGTGCTCCTAGATCTATCTCTCCAAATGTCAGCCCAGGTAGATATGACAGTCAGAAGTGCTTACTATCAGCTTCAGCTGATATGCCAGCTGCACCCCTTCCTAGATCTGGAGGACCTAAAGATAGTGGTGCACACACTGGCAACCTCAAGGTTGGACTTCTGTAATGCACTTTACACTGGGCTACCTTTGTGCCAAGTTCGGAAACTTCAGTTGGTTCAAAATATGGCAGCCAGATTGATTACAGGCACATCCAGGAGTGAACATATTACACTCATACTCAAGTCACTTCATTGTCTGCCAATTAGTTTCTGGGCAAAGTAAAAAGTGTTGGGTTTGACCTTTAAAGCCCTGCATAGTTTGGGTCCAGGTTATCTATAGAATCACCATCTCCTGTACAATCCTCTGGGGGGCAGTTGCTGCAGCCAGCAAGAACCCAACTGGCAGCTGTTACTCAGAAAACCTTCTCCTCCTGTGCCCCAGTGTTCAGCTGTGTTCAACTGTGGAATGACCAGCCAAAAGAGATCCGACAGCTAAACCAGCTGCCGGAATATAAAATATATTTGAAGACCTATCTCTTCTGGCAGGCCTATTCAGGCAGTTTTTAATCATGAATTTTATATTTAATTATTGCCCTACATATTGTAATATAAGCATTGCATAGAGATGCAGCTTAATATGTGTATTTTATGTAATGATTGTGTTTTAACTATGCTGTAACCCACCTTGAGCCATGAGGAGAGGTGGGTAAGAAATAAATAAATATT
>NC_056524.1:59986049-60083755 GCF_019175285.1 Sceloporus undulatus | reverse complement strand
ATTATTATTATTATTATTATTATTATTATTATTATTATTATTATTATTATATAACCTGACCATGTCAAGGGGCACTTCATATGATGGTAACTTGTTTCATATAAAAGGAGTGATGAATCAACTCTGGGTTTTAGTATAGACTTCAAAGATGTAAAAAACCTTATCCCCAAAATTAGATCATCACCTTGGGTAGTTGTCTTAAAGTATAGAATAAAACAAGGAGTGGAATCACCACTCCACTAATTTGGGAGCCACCAACTGGTACTGTTTTCAACCATGCCAAGCTCAAGGAAGCTGTTTACTGTTACCACCACAGGACTGTATTTGTCTAGGCTGGTGGATGTTTTGGGCAGTCTAGACTGGCAGAACTGAGGGATCTCATTCTGTGGATGATAGAAATGAAAAAGTGATATTGGGATCAAAGGAATTTCATCACTGTGTTGTAGATAGCTTTTGTGAAAAGTAGTTCACTATAACTGAGAAGAAAGTATAATGAAGAGAAAGTGGAATGTCTGTAATAAGGAACCCTGTAAAACAGAAGGTCAACCTTCCAACAGAGGCCTAATCTAGCCTATGGAAGCCATAACCATTTTCCTCTCTCAATGCCATGTTTCCTCATGCTGGGAAAGAGAAATTGTTCTATTTGCAGTCATTTGTTTGGCACCTGATGAGTGTGCATCTCTTTCCTTTTGCCATTCCTGCTGCAGATCAAACACTACATTGAAAAGCCCCATTTCTTCTTTACATAGGAATATAATAACAGAAAAGCATGATCCTCCCTCCCTTATTTCATCCACAGCGGGCTACTGGTAAGAAATCTGCCTCTTCATCTCATTACCCTACCCTAATGTAATGCACAGTGATAGGTAAATAGTGGAAGATATAGAGCATCACCATAATACTGGGGAATTCAGATTAGAGAAACAAGGATATATTATGTTTTTCTGTTTGTAATTTTGAGACACTATTTTGCTTGTCCACCCCAATCTCCTGTATTTTTCTTTTTATTCTCTGCATAGTTCCTATATAAATCTCATCAGCCCGTTTGTAAAATCAGAGCAAATATCATTAAGAACTGTATATAAAATAGATTTATGTGTTTCTCTGTGTTATATTTCAGGGAACTTAAACCTTTATGGTGAAATTTCAGTAGTTAGACTCAGAGGAATGTCTGAATCATTCATTAGGAATAATTTCAGAATTTGCCACCCGTATTATTAGTTTTCATCTGAGAAGTGATATCTTTCCAATGGCTGACATAATATTCATAGTTACGCACTTAGTAGAATTTGAATTCTCATCAGTTAACACAGTGGAAATTTAATAATGTGTTTTGCAGGCTCAGAAAATATTAGCCGAATATTGCTAGTAGACACTATGATTCTGTTTCATTTGTTCCAACAATGAGTCATCATTTCCCTTATATTATATCTTACTGGATGTAGATTTGGATCACTGCAACTGAATGTAGAATAAGATTTTTTCTGGCAAGTCTTCTTTAAGGTGTGGGACAAAACAAGTTATCTATAAAGTTACAATTCCCTGACAGAGTATGCATGTGCAGGTGTCACATGATACATATTTCAGATATATTTATTTTTAATGACTTTATTTTCAAAAGATATCCACAGCCCAGTCTATCCCAGAAGGAACAGCACTAGAAGGAGACACTTGTGACACAGCAGTTAAGACTGCAGTCAGTGGAAAGGATGTAGGATGGAGTTCTCGGCTTGTCATTTCCTTTTATCTCCCCCAATAATAATGGGCTACATTCACATCGCAGAGCAACATTCAGAAAAAGTTTTGACTCTCATGCAAAAAAAATGAAATCTCATCCAGTTTCACAAGTCAAAGTCAATAGGTACAACTTTACTCACCATGGGAAAAATAATATTGTAACTGCCATATAGTCTTTAACAATAAAGCATTTATAAGGGGGGGGGGGGGGGGAGAGGTGACAACCCTAACTCAGTGTCAGTGTATCAGCTACATTGTATAGAGAATCCAAGATAGCCTTATATCACCATATTTGTTCAGCTTGTATGCAGAAAATATGATGAGAGCAGATTTAGCCTCAGAAGAAGGAGGAGTGAATATAGGAGAAAGGAAGATCAAAAATCTAAAATAGAGGTATGACAACCATTCACTGCAATTTGATAAACTTGTGGACTTTTGTTTTCTTGCCTTCTTTAAATTTTTATTAATGAGCTGAGAAATTTGCCACCTCTGTGGGCTAGACATAAGAATCTTCAAATGGTTCAGTTGCAAATGAACTAACAAGACAAAATAATGTTTATTTCAATATTTTTCTGAGTAGTTTTATGGCTCCAGTACTAAGTAGAGACCTTAAGCAGTGTGGGTGCAATTTACACCCTCTCCGTTGTTGTTGTTGTTGTTGTTGTTGTTGTTGTTGTTGTTGTTGTTGTGTTATCAAGTCATTTCTGACTTATGGCAACCATAAGGCAAACCTATCACAAGGTTTTCTTGGCAAGATTTGTTTGGGGGAGGGGTGCCTTTGTCTTCCACTGAGGCTGAGAGTGTGACTTGACCAAGGTTGCCCACTGGGTTTCTGACCCAGTGGTCTAGCTTGCCTGATGCTTTTAGGGCCATCTTAGATCATAAGCTCCAGGGGCTACAGAAAATGCAAAGTGTGTGTCTGTGACTTCAGGTAGCACGGCTTCCATGATCTGGATGTTGCTGATTGCAGCTCCCAGTCAGAATTGACTACACCAGGTATACGATGCTTGAACCTGTAGTACAACAACTGCTGGAGGGCCATGTGTTATGATAAAATACCACATTTTATATGTATCTTGTACTCATCTTTGGGTACTCATCTCTGTGTTTGTGTATGTTGTACTCATCTCCATGAAAGGTGTCATGCTTTCTCTCTTAGGCATTGCTAATCTCACTGCTTGGGTACAACAGTTCCATCCCTTTGAAATGTGATTCTCCAATGGGATAAGTAGGGTTAGGGTTTGGAAAGAGCACCAGTTTAGAACCTTCCTGGTGTCAGTTCATTTATATGTACATGTGAAGGTATGCACTTTCCAGGAAGAAGTGGAAAAATCCAGTTCCTTTTTAGTGCATTTTTTCTCATTTAGCATGGCTTGGGTGCACTTCACAGCTGGCTTCATGAAATGCATCATCTAAATGCCCCACCTCAAAGCTGGGCGGAAACCTGCTTATTTTGACCATCTGTTTCACCCCATTTTCTGTTTTAAGGTTCACAAATTTGAATCCAGTCATTTGCAGCAGCAGCATCAACAACAACAACGACAAAAGATTTTCAGCACCTCATTATCAACATGTATGTATTAATCTGCATTTATTTATTATGGTCTAAGATGACCTGAAAAAGCACAGAAACCCACTGGGATACATTTGGTAAGTCCCACTCTCTCAACCTCAGAAGAAGGCAATGGCAAAGCCCTTAGAACAAATATATATATATATATATATATATATATATATATATATATATACTGCCTTTTCCAAGAGGAATCAAGGCAGATTACAACAGAAATGAAATAAAGCAACCAAAAATATTACAACATAGAATAAAAATACAAAGTGCAAACAATAATCAAATTATACTGTCCCCTTACAACCCCCACCATTACATAATAATAAAACATAATAACAGTTAAAATAGTTACACCATTAAAACAATTTAAACATGAAAAATGAAGTAGGACAACTGAGGGTGAACAAACCCTATAATAGGTTTACATTAGTGTCATCAAAAGTCAAAAATGACTTGAAGGCATCCAACAATGAAAGTCCATAACATCAATTTTTAAATACCCCCCAGTGAGAGACAAAACATTTTAATTTTCTCGTTCTTTCCCTGCAGGGACAACAGAAAATATATTGCCCACCCAAGAGGAATTTAAACAGTTATTCCTATTCCTAATCTAAGATATGTGGATGCCACCATAATACTAGTGGAAAACATCACAGACTTTGAATAGTTACTAAGGATGGTCAAAGATGAAAGTGCAAAAGTAGGATTAATGCTGAACATAAAACAAATATAATGACCACAGAATACATAAATTCAACCTAGTAAATAAGGATATCAAAATATTTTAAAAGTTTCTGTACCCTGGATCAAGCATTAATCAGAATGAAGACTGCCGTCAAGAAATCAGAAGATGACTAGGAATGGGAAGGGGAGCTATGAAAGAACCATGCAAGATATTGAAGCATAAAGATATGAACACTAGAATAATCTAAGCCTTTTTATTCCCCCCACAAACGCACTATGCACACCACCTTCTACAGATGCAAAAGCTGGAGAGTGAAGAATGCCAATAAGAAGAATATTATTTGAGATGTGGAGCTTCCTGGCCGGATTGAAGCCGTGGCAACCTCACACCGCAGCCCTGATCCAGCCTTTGGAAGGAGCAAAAAGGAGCCTCAAAAAGCGGTACATAGCTGCGGTGACATGGCTCTATGGCATTTATGAATTTATGTACTCACAAGGTACAAAAGGGAAATAAGAGAGTCTGATAAAGTCAAGATAAATTGGCTGTCTTTCAGTATATGAAAATTATGTTTGTCGATTTATTTTTAATATGGTGCCCACCAGCAAAGAATCTAACCACAAATGGGCAGCTAGGTGAGTCTTTCAGCAACTAAACAGGAAAAGATGGAATAAAATGTGGTGGTGCTACAATGCTAAGACATCATTTTCTCTGAAGAGAGAAATTGACTCAGAAAGACATAGAAATCACAACTTAAGGGTTATACATATGGGCACAAAAGAGTGGTGCATGGCCACGCTGGTGCTAATCAAACCGGGGCCATGGCAACTACACATGCCCAGCCCTGATCCAGGTAGCAGCCATGATACTCAACCCGGCCACCAGCAAGGAGCAGTTTTCCTTTGCGGTAAAATGAACGATGTCCCTGTTTCGTTCCCTTCCCGCCCACTTCTGTTCCATGCCGGGCCTGTTCCCCAGGGCCTGTGCAATAAGATCGTGATTGTTCCAGTATTGTGAAATAACCATCATTTTATCCATAAATATTCCTATAGATGTGAGATATTTTTTATTCTAACTTTTTTTTTAAATGAAGTAGATAAGGATTACAACATTGTTCATCACAAGGTATCAAGATGCTGTAAAAATGATATGCAATACAGAATTAAACAGCTACCCTTTCTTATATTCTTGGGGGGGGGGGGGAATCACAGGAAAGGGCCATAGGAAGGAATTGATATTTCTCCCTTTAAAATCTCAGTGATATTTGTTGACACTCCAAACTCAGAGGGGGAGCTCTGGCATTGGAACTTCCCATCTGACCCTTTCTAGTCACTGAAACAATGGGAAACTGACCTAATTAGCACGCAGAGAACCGCAAGACCAGACAAATTAGCTTGCTGGATTATGGCAGCATATAAGGAGTAATACCACCTGAATAAACTTGAATAGCAGCCCTCTTAGGATTCAGCATGGGGAAAGAATTTGTTTACTCTCATTGGCTCTTATAGTTGGCAATAAAACTGGTGGCAAGAGACGAACAGGAGCTTGGACATGCTGGAAGCTTTCATATCAGGCATTTCTCTCCTCTGGCTCTACCCACCTTTGGGACTATAGATGAAGTCACAATAGAATATAGAAGGCCAGACTAACTAACAACAACAAAAATGCCAATCCAAGCTAAAAAAATGTTTCCACCTCTCCAAAAGCTAAAGTATAGGATGATTCCTCAAAAGCTGGTGCCAGAAAAAAAAGAGTTTTCACTTTCTCTTAGTGTTAGATTCTCCAGTGTTAGATTTATTCTGTCCTGTATCACTTTGTTTTTCCAAAAACATTATGAAAACTTTTACATATTTTTGTGCCATTTTCTCCTTATATGTTCACATTTCCATGCAAGCTTTCCTTGTATATATATATATATATATTTGTAAGCTGTTTTCCTGATATATTGTATTTTACACATATTTTCACTATTGTTCTCATTTTCATCTGGATTTTCACCAAAAATGCCTTTAAAATACATTTTGATAGGAGAACCACATCACAAAGTTTGTAGAAGTGTCGCTACCAAGTGTAACTGGTTTATGGTTTGAATATTGATTCAGGAAGTGTAAATTAGGAAAGTTCACATTAAAAGTGTGAACCAATTTATTTTCTCTTCAACCCTAAACCAAACTAGTCTTACTGGAGGAAAAAAAACACCCAATTGTTTCCCAATATCTCCAAGTACAAGGTAACTAGAAAGGTAGAAAACAAAATGTTTACAATTAGTTTCACCAACTAATTATAGAACAAAGCTTTCACTTCTGAAATAGGTTGAGCTGTGGGCATCTCTTTGAGCCACAATGGATTGAAGCTGATTCTGAAGCATGATGCAGGCTTGCTGCTTTGATGTTTTCTACCATGAAAGGATGAAAGCTGTGAATGCATCTTATCTATCTTTTGCGCTCGCCCATGTTAAAAGCAGGCTAAAGATATTCCTGATAATGGCAGCTTGGATGACAACCAGGAATAGCAGTCTGGCTTGTACTGCACTTCAAATACACTTTTGCTGAATTATAGCATCACTCTCAATTCAGTATACGGTCAAGGTTATGAGCACTTCTGAGTTCCCTAAGCCCTCATTAATAGTACAGAGTTGTTGCTACTTAGAGCTCTGACAGGTACATTTACCATTGCATGCTCTCCACTGGTTTCTAAATCCAGTATGGCACAGGACAATGAATTATCACATGATCATTCTAGATTTCATCCTCATAACTATTGCAACATAAAATAAAAATGAGGGAAAAGGCAAGAGGGGGTAGAAGCAGCTCAACTGAAGATGAGTTCTTCCAGCAGAACAATAGAAAGACAAGATGTAATGCTTTCTCCCATGGCACTCTAAGAGAAGAAAGGAAAGAGGACATGGTACTGGAAGATCAATAATGAGAAAGGAGAACAATAGTTATAAATAGTTGAGATAAAAGGAAAATACAGAAGTCTGTCTTTTTGTTGCTGCTTTATCGGAAATGTGTTTTAGGGCTGGAACAGACCAAAAAAATACACCAGCTTTCCAGCAGCTTGGGGGCATGGTGTATGCATGTTGCATACCCCCAAGCTAGCAGGAAGCTGCTGTGAAGCTGCCTGGCTGTTTACATAGTGGCAGCTTTGTGGAGCTCTGGTGCCATGGCATTTAGACACCGCATGCGGCAGGTGTACTGAAATGCCATGGCAGTGATGGAAAGTATGCCCTTTTTCCAGGGCAAAAAGGAGCAGCATTTTGCCACTTCTTTTTGAGTTGGAAAAAAGCCAAATTGGGGCCAACGCATGTGGTTGTCATGAACCCAATCCAGAGCTCAAAGGGGCAGCGTCATGATGCTCCTTTGGACCAGTTTGCTTTGGACCTTAATCTGTTTTAATGTGAATCTTGACTCATGCCTTTTTTCTTTTCTTTTTTGGGACTTGTTCTATTTTTGTTTTTTTAATTTGGATTATAGGAGTTTATCACACAGGAGGAATTTCTCTTAATTTCGAATGAAAAGAAAGTGGGGCCAGAACGCATTCATGTAAAGTTGCTAGTTTAGCGAAATTACTTGAATGCTCATTGCATTGGAACTGGCTCCCCATTGCCCGAAAATAACATGCCATTGACTGAATTTGCATGTGGCAGTCTATCATGCTATAACGTGAAACCCCATGATTGCTCTCGGACTGACTTTGCATTGCCCGAATTTGTGTGTAGTGGGTTATCACACAATAATGTTAAACCCCATGATTGCGTTCAGATTGCGATTGGATTATAATTTTAATTTGTTTTATTTATATACCGCTATTCCAAAGATCATAGCGGTGAACAGCAAGTAAGCTAATTAGCAAGTAAGCTAATTTGCCCCCAACAGTCTGGATACTCAAATGGCGACCTCGGAAGGATGCAAGCCTGAGTCGAGCTTGGGCCCTTTTGCTGGTCTTGAACTCGCAACCTTGTGGTTTCGAGTGAATGGCTGCAGTACAGGCATTTAACCACTGCGCCACCAGGGCTCCAGTTTCCCTTATCTGATAAACTCCATTGTTTACAAAATAAAATAAGTCAGAAAATATAAAATAAAATAAAGCAAATGACAAGATGAATAACCAGAGTATGGGGAAAATTATTCTACTTTAGTATATAAAAGGAAAGGAATAGGAAAGTCTGGACTGGAGCTCCCACTTCCCCCATTTTTTCCTCACAAAAATGACAAACTATATTCCACAGAAGCATTGGGGAAGGTGCAATTTGCCATTTATATTTAATTACACCTCTGAGCCAATTTATGCCTAAAAAGCTTTTAGATTTTAGAAGTGGTCACCGGTTCCTACAAGCTTCTTTTCTTGCACAAAGATAGATCAGGATAAAGGAATAATATATAAAAGGTATTTGCATTTTTGGCACTTATATTAAAATAGACCTCCCTCTCCTCAAGACTTCTGAGAGGTGCAAATTCATATGTGGTGCAACTGTATTGTGAGAGTGGTGGGCATTGGGGTACTAAGGAGACAAAAATGGCACATGGACCCTCAAGCATTACCCCTTCTTGATTAGGAATATGTAACATGATAATACCTTTTATAGATTATAATCACAGCTATTATCAAATCCAACAGAGCTCTCCAATCCAAACATCAGGGCAGTGGTGGTGGTCGTGGTGGTGGTGATGATGATGATGATGATGATGATGATGATGATGATGATGATGATGATGATGACTGATGATTTAATACTGAAATGTTTGTCTGGGTATGGGTACATGTATGAACCTTGTGTTTTAGAGGAGGACCTTGCTCCTATTTTCTGTATTGAACCTACATCTAAGAAAATTCTACCCCATGACTATCCTATAACTAAAGGACTATTACTAGTTAACTATTTTCTGTTCATTCTACGTATATTTCATGAATATCTTTTGTACTTGTTTTTATTCAAGGACATGATTCTGTTGCAACAACAGATGGATAGTGTGTGTGGAGTCCTACGGGCTTCTCCTTTCATGGACTTTGGAGGAGTAAAGTACAAAGCCATCACTGAAATGTTTTTCACCAATGAAATTATAACATCTTGGGTCATCCTGGGGGCTTTGATTGAGAATATTCCTTCTTCCAGTACTGAAAATCCTGAAGGAGTTTGGATGTGGGATGGGTGTGGAATGTACTGGTTATATCGCTTTCCAGCTTCAATCGATCTTGGATGACACCGATTTTCTGGACCCATTTCAAACTGGCTTCCGGGCGGGCTATGGAGTAGAGACTGCCATGGTCGCCTTAGTTGATGATCTCCGTCTGGGCATGGACAGGGGAAGCGTGTCCCTGTTAGTGCTTTTGGATATCTCAGCGGCTTTCGATACCATCGACCATGGTATCCTTCTGGATCGCCTGGGGGAGTTGGGTATCGGGGGCACTGCTCTGCAGTGGTTCCGGTCCTACCTCTCGGGCAGATTCCAGATGGTGGAGCTGGGGGACTGTCACTCTGATAAGAGGGCCCTTACATCTGGTGTCCCTCAGGGAGCGATCTTGTCCCCTATGCTTTTCAACATTTACATGAAACCGCTGGGAGAGATCATCCGGAGACACAGGGCATGGTGTTATCAGTACGCTGATGACACCCAAATAGTTTTCTCTGTGTCTCCGACTGATGCAGTAACTAAGGATGGCATCTCTCCCCTAGATGCCTGCTTGGCGTCGGTAATGGGCCGGATGAGGGAGAACAAACTCAGTGTGAATCCAGGGAAAACAGAAGTACTGGTGATAGGTTCCCCAGTTCCAGGTGGTGAGATCTGTCACCCGGTCCTGAATGGGGTCACGCTCCCCTTGAAGGACTCGGTGTGCAGCTTGGGAGTACTCCTTGACTCGTCACTCCAGTTGACATCTCAGGTGGATGCAATGGTCAGGAGTGCTTGTTATCGGCTTCGCCTGATACGCCAGCTGTGTCCCTACCTGAACCGTAGGAACCTTGAAACTGTTGTACATGCTTTGGTAACCTCTCGATTGGACTTCTGCAACACGCCCTACATGGGGCAACCCTTGTACCAAACCTGGAAGCTGCAATTGGTGCAGAATATGGCAGCAAGATTGGTCGCTGGTAGCTCCAGGTCGGACCATATAACACCTATTTTAAAAGACCTTCACTGGCTACCTATTTGCTTCTGAGCTCAATACAAGTTGTTGGTTTTGACCTATAAAGCCCTAAATGGCCTGGGCCCAGGGTACTTGGAGGACCGCCTCTCCCCATACAATCCGCCCCGCACACTCAGAACATCTGGGACAAATCTGTTAAAGGTCCCTCAGTCACATTTTGTGAGGACCTCACAGAGGGCTTTTGTCATCGTTGCCCCCTCCCTCTGGAACAGGCTCCCTGTAGAGCTCTGCTCCTCCACATTGTTAGTTTCTTTTAAAAAGAACTTAAAAATGCATTTATTTCAGTTAGTATTCCCACCTTAGATAATTTATTCTTTTCTCTGCCCCTTGTTTTTCCTTCTGACCTCGGACTGTTGTAATTGGACTTTCCCATTTCTTGCCCCTGATATATGTAATTTGTATTGTTTATTCCCATGTAGTGATGTTTCTAACCTTATACTGTAATGTTTTAACTTTGTATTTTACTGTTTTTTACTGTTTTAATCCTCTGTAAGCCGCCTTGATCATACCCATGGAAAGGCAAAGTATAAATAAAAATTATTATTATTATTATTATTATTATTATTATTATTATATGGGTTACAGGTATTCCATTCTTGCTTTCCAGTTTTTTGATCAGCTGAGAAGCAGTATGCTGCTGGAAAAGCTACAGGGCTGGGAAACATGGATGACTTAATCTTTACAGGAAGGATGAAGTAGGCCCAACTGGAGAGGCCAAATAGTCCAGAGATTAGTCACCTAATGGAAATATGCATGTGGAAATGCCTATGGAAGATAAACATAAAGCTATTTTGTTATTGTGCATTAGACTTGTCACACCAAACTAAATTATTTTAAGAAACCCAAGTAATCTCATTAGTTTTTAAGTATTGAAAATGGAATTAATTCATAGTAAACACATGTATGCATCATTTTATGATTCTCTCCCATTTGTCCAGGGCTTGAATATAAAGGAAATATCTTACTTGGATATAAAGGGAGAAATTGTTGAGGTGCCAGTTCAACCTAAACTCAGTATAGATACTGTCTTCATGCTCATAGCATGAAGTCCCTGACTCCAGTTGGTTGAACTAAATTTTCCCGCTGTTTGGGAATGGTTCCCATTCAGCATCTCTAAAGAAAAGGAAATTTGTCTACTTGGATGGGAACCTTGCACAGATCCTGGGCACAAGAGCTTGATGATGGTGGACATACTAGAAAAGAGATGGGAAAAGTAGCATGATAGAAAATGGAAAGGACAGTGGGAATTTTGATAAGCTGCTGAAAAACAGAGGGGAAGAGGAAGTGCAGGCTGAGGAGGAGGAGGAGGAGGAGGAGGAGGAGGCTGAAGACAAGGCAAAAGAAATTCAGCTGCAGCAGGAAAACAAGGATAACATCGAGCAGTATGGAGCTGGCTACTCTACAAGCTAGACTCTAGACTATTTACTTTTACATTTAGACATCTACAGAAAAGGAATTCTGAATATTATGGCTGACATTTTTACTAACTCATGATAGGTCCCCCTGGCCCAGGCAGGGAAATTTGTCATCCTGTCCTAGACGGGGTTAAACTTCCCCTAAAGGATACAGTTCGTAGTTTGGGAGTACTCCTGGAACCATCTCTACAATTATCATCTCAAGTAGATGCGATGGCCAGGAGTGCTTGGTACCAGCTTCGGCTGATACGCCAACTACGTCCCTGTCTGGACCGAAAGGACCTAGAAAATGTAGTACATGCACTGGTAACCTCTCGTTTGGATTTCTGCAATGCGCTCTACATGGGGCTACCTTTGTATCATGTTCGGAAACTTCAGTTGATTCAAAATGCAGCAGCCAGGTTAATTACGGGGACGGCGAGATCTGACCATATAACGCCCGTCTTAAAATCTCTTCACTGGCTGCCAATCCGTTTCCGGTCCCAATACAAAGTGTTGGTTATTACCTTTAAAGCCCTAAATGGCTTGGGCCCAGGTTACTTGAGGGAACGCCTCTCCCTGCATAATCCACCCCCGCACTCTCAGGTCAACAGGAAAATTGATACTCAGTCATCCAAGGGTGAGATTGGCGACTACCCAGAAAAGGGCTTTTACAGCAGTAGCGCCTTCTCTTTGGAACGCCTTACCCGAAGAGATCCGCCTTAGTGGAACGGTGGAAGTCTTTAAAAAGGCATTAAAAACTTACCTCTTCCTACAAGCCTACCCTCCCAATTCCTTGTAATAAAGTTTCCCTCCCCTTACTGTTTAATGATGTAGATATTTATAATTGCGATTTTAATAATGTGGAATGTTTTTAGCCAATATTTGTGAAATTAAAGGGCATTGATGTGTATTTTTAATATGTCATTTGTTTTATATTGTATTTACCTCTATACTGTACACCGCTTTGATCCTGGGAAAAGCGGTTTATAAATAAACTATCTATCTATCTATCTATCTATCTATCTATTTATTTATTATTCAGTTACTGTTTGATTGATCAAGGCCAAAAAACTGGAAGTGAAAGGTTGAATTCACAAATAAATTTGAACAAACCAGGAAATTGTACTACCGGCTGGTTTTAGTTCAATTCACTACAAATGAATGGTTATAAACTTCTATCCAAAAGCCTATAATGCAAGAACTTATCTTTCTACCACCTGTCAGTTATTAACACTAACCTTTGTATGTGTATGTTGTGTTAAAAGAGCTTTCAGGCAGAATACAGATTTAGGCAAGAACGAAAGGCATAAAAACTTCAAACCACTAAAAGATTTAGTAGGTTTTGAAGTATAGAAAATAGAAAGTATGGTAATAAAATCAGGGACAAACACACACTTGGCTCTAGGGGCTACTTATGCATACTTAAATCCCATTGAAATAAAATTGCTACCACAGTTTTTACATTGCAAATATGCCAATTATTACCTCTAAATGTGACAGTGGTACTTATAACTTTTTAATACATAGATCGGAGAGGAACTTGCTAAGAATGTGTATATAGATTCCTTTTCTCCAGTAGAATAAGTGAGATATAATATTTTTAAATTCTGGAAATAAAAGAAAGCTCCCTCTCATATAATACTATACTGCAATTCTACACTAACTTTCCTTCAAAGAGAAAGCCAGCATTCATGGAATCTTATAGACACCCAAAGAAAAAGAATTCTGAATGTTATGGCTGACATTTTTACTAACTCCATGTGTCTATTCAAGTACATGCAATTTTCTTCTACTACCTAGATGCCAGGTAATACTCATTCCTTTCCCCTTCTTATACCCAGATTTATTCTTTAGCTCTTTTCCTTAGGCAACCCTTGCCAATACATGGCTGACTTAATCCAATTTTTTTAAAAAACAAATTAACCAAAGATGTACTTTCATCTACCATTGCTCTTCCAAACCTGATAACTACAATGAACAAATTTGATGAAATGTGGTATCTGAAAAAAATACTGTATTCTCATCTATTGTTAATATAGGAAGCCCAAATTAGATCTCAATTTAGATAAAAGAGAAAACAACAACAACAGTATTTTATTTATTTAATTAAAAATTTTATAACCCCTCACAACAACAAAGTTTACCAGACGAGCTTACAATTAATTAAATTGACAATTCCCTGTCTTCAGGCTTACAGTCAGGGAAAAGGCATGATGAGATTGGAGTTAAGTCCAGCAGTTACTAGCAGTGTTTCTTCTCCCTCAGAGTCCAAAGCAATGGCAGTTCAAACATGGGGTGAGAGGGTCTCTCCAGTTGCTGGGACCCAGGCATCATGGGACTGTTTCTGGATGACCTTCTCTCACTCAGAAGTAACTATTGACTATACTACACTGGCTCTTGATAGGTTTTAAATTATTTAACAGATGAAGTATATTTATTAGACTGTTTTCTTGTTAACTGACTTTTTTCAAATTCAAATGTCTGGATATAGTAGTCTGAATTACTTGATAGAATTGTGCAAAACATAGCAGATGTCTTGTTTATTCCTGACATACATTGTAATTTGTTTAGTGTATCTGTTCTAAATAAAAAGGAAAGTGCACAATTGCTAAAAGGAATGTCCTGTTTGTTAAAGTACTTGAAAATAATGGTATAATTATTTCAATTCAATAAGCAAATGTGGCTCAAGCACAGAATGAGAACAGCCTTCATCTTTGACACAGACATCTTGAATACTGCGACCCCAAGCTACTTTTCAACTACAGAACGTAGCCTCTGGTATCATATAAATCCAGAAAATAGTAATCATACTGCAAGTGACATTCCTTTCAGCTGAAGAATGAAAGGAGAAGCACCAATGTGCTAGATTTCCCAAAAGAATAAGCTACTGTATTAGATTTCACACAAGAGGAAGAGGCTATGTTAGATTCCATGGAAGAACAGGAACAAAATGTCTTATCTCCTAAGCAACAGAGTGAGATGCATGAGGTGGAAGTAAGCAAAAGACAGGGAGCAGTGCACAGACAGAAGGCGATGAAGATCAGACCAGGTTCCATAACAGGATCCAAGATCTTCAATGTGATCCAACAGAGGTGTATCACCTCCACACTTGTTCCTCTTTGCAAAGTCAATATATCTCAGAGAACTGTCAAATTTAGAAGAATTTTAACAGAGGTCTGCAGCTGAGGCTATTCAGTGGAGAAAACCTGAAAAAAACAGAAACAAATACACTCCATAAAAGTAGAACATGGACACGTAAAGAGCTTCCATTAGAAAAAAGAAAGATCATGGGATGCAGATGGATGTTTATAGTGAAATAGACACATAGGTTAAAAAAGACAAAACTAGTTGCTTGGGGTTTCACATAATAGTTCAGAATAGATTCTGATGAAACATTTGCACCTGTTGTCAAACACAGCAAGACTGCTTCTTATTATGATTGCCTCAAAATAGATCGATGTTACACATCTTGATGTGAAAACTGCTTTTATTTTATTTTATTTTATTGGCATGGAGAAACAACAGAGGAGCTATAAATGCACTAACTCCCAACCTTTTTCAGTTCCTTTCTCCTAATCCAAATGCAAAAGATTGGCAAACTCTTAGAAACTATAGGGATTCAAGATGCTGATTCTGTAGCAACACTTATGGCAACAAACTTTGTAAAAACAACAAAGAAAGGGAACCTTTGCCAAATAACCATTTTGACAGAGTGGTAAAAGGAAAAGTTACTTAAGTAAGTCATACCTTCTGCCAGAAAATCTGTGCGCCCACAAAGTGGTCCTGGAGTGGAGTAAAAAGAGTGTCTAAAATACTTTGAACTTAAAACTGTAACTACCAGCTAAAAATGTTCCACCTTATATGTTACACTGATACAAATGGAGCAGGCGATGGTGCAAAGTAACAATGTAACAGTGATTTTCTATTTTTGTATGGAAACAGGACTATTTCAAGGACCAATGACCAGCAAGAACTGTAGCCTTATCACCCACAGAGGCAGAATACATAGCATCAGCAAGCAATTCTTCTTGTTAATCTATTTTGGCTGACTGAAATAACTGAACAGAAATTATTTCTTCTTATGAAAGACAAACACAGTTGTATTTGATTTTTTTTTTCAAAAAGAGAAGAATGATACCATTGTTACTGAGTTTGGTTTTATATACATTTTGGGTGCCAAGCGATCAAAAATCATGACTCCTGACTGACCCCATCGCAAGCTGCCATTACCCTAAAAGCGAGCCGACCAAGTAGCCAGCAAGCTTGCTAGGCTTGGTCACAGGAAAAAAAAGGTAAAATGCAAACCTTTCAGCAGTTGCCCTACAAGTTTCGCCGGCTGCCCAAAGAGAAGAGGACAATAGAAGTGGCCTCTCTCCTGATGAGTGAGTTATTGTCTTAAACAACTCTGCCATCAGATATTTGTCTTCCCCTGAAAAGTGTCAGACCTCTTCTTTGTGTAGCCATTGTGTAAGTTTCATCTTAGATAAAAGATAGCCATCAAGACCTTTGTTCACCAGGCAGCCATAGCCTGAGGATATGTTTCGCAGTATAGATAGGATCTAGATTCCTGCCCCCATTGGGCTTGTCGAGCTGAAGTTCCAAACCTCATTCCTTGCTTGTAGAGCACCTTGCTCCGAGCTTGCGAACCTTGAGCCCTGGGCTCTGCTGAAAGCTCACTGTCTCTTGGGCCTCTTGTTAGTTTTGCCGGCCAGAACTCAGCTCCTAGCCACCGCGGTCGCCGCTTGCTTTCCCCCGTTCCCCACAGCCGTGTTTCACCACCACCATCCCCCACATCCGTCACTTGGAGAAGACTCCTAAGGTAATTATTCCAACTGTACCTCTATCCTTTCTCTTTTACTTCCCAACTCTCCCCCTCCTTTGCTGTAGTATTGAATGTGTGTGTGCGTGTGTGATCCCTTTTGTTGTGTGGCTTTAATAAATGTTTATATTTTAATTGCACCTCCTTTGGCATTGGAGTCTCTGTTTCTTGGGGTTGGACTAGATGACCTCTGGTATACACATAGGGACATGATCCGCTGCGTGCGTTGTTAGGACATGCCTCTCATAAATTTGAGTTAATTAAATTCCCCTAATTCGATTCTTCCTAACACCATGTAACAAGTATCTTGGAATGAGTGCATGAGATGACTGAGAAAGTAGTAATCTATGACCTGAAATCTTGCCTAAGCCGTTACCAAAAGATTGCTTTGAAAACCTGAGAGTCAAGATGAACATCAGAGGTGCATACATAATTGTGAAGGGGTGTTAAAATTAGGAGCCTTTGCATTTCTTTACTGCCTATTTGCATATTTGCCTTTCCAAACCAGCTCTCTTTCTGTATTGCTCTCACCTTTATCCTTTTTCTTCTTCTTTCCCCTCTCTTCTCCATCAGAGTGTGTATTTGATTGTGATAAAATACTTTACGTAAACCTATCCTGAGATATTTTACAAAACAAATAAGCTAAATTATTTTCTCTGCTAGATTCAGTGGTGGTCAGTAGTGCTAGAATGAGTTGTTCTCAAACTTCTACTTTGCCAATTTGGTTTCTCTATTAGAGGGATTATCTGCTGTTTCTCACACTTGCCAACCAACCAGGCTAATATCAAGTGGTAAAAATGCCTGTTAAATCTATTTCAATTCTATTTTGTAATATAACAAAATGTGGTGAAGTCAAATTGGGCAAATACTTCTGTGACACTGTAAAAGGCTTTCACCAGTTCTTTACTGATATTTCCCACAAAATGTTTAATGGACCCATGTGGCCCCAAATTGCCTCTGTCTGAAAGTGGGGAGTTCTGATTGCTTCTGCTCTTTTGTGTAGATTGCAATGAATAATCTCATGCAATTTCTCATCTTCACTGCTTATTGTATTTTATTTTTCTGTTCAGAAACACAGCATGGCATTCTTGAATATGAGGTCAAGGGTTCACAGTAGTCTTACTTTTATAACCTCATCTGTAACTCTGAAAACAATTTTATCCCTTATCATCTTGCACATCAGAACTGAGTGCACACCTATTTGTATTTACTTTTTCTTCGATGAAGAATTGTTCCATGATATCTGTCTTCGACAACCAATGATTGCAGAATGTCTGTTTTGTAAACAATTTTTTTCCTCAAGGACACAATCCAAGTTTTGTAAGGAATTCATTCAGGTTCATTGTACTACACACACACATGCACACATGCACACATGCACACACACGCACACGCACACACACACACACCCCTAAGACACCTTGCCCTTAAAAAACAACTACAGTGCTGGCCACAACCATTGGTCTTCCTTTAGTTTCAAATTATTTGTTTATTCTTATATTTGATACCCTGCTTCTTTCAAAGAAGCTCAAGGTGATGCACACTGTTCCCCTTGCTGTTTTCCCCTACGTGTTTGTGTTAGGGCTATGAAGAAATCTCACAGCCACTGAGATTGTAGTTGAAACTGTCCATATTAGCATGGCAAGGTAGCACACTGAAAATTCTTCAAAACCTGAACCCCCGCCTCTCCCCCTCAAAAAAAGTCATATATCCAGTGCAAGACACACTGCAGAAATAATCCCATTTGAGACTGCTTTAACTGCCCTGGCTGAGGGCTAGGGACTCCTGGAAATTGTGACACCAGAGCTCTCCGACAGAGAAGGCTAAATATCTCACAAAACTACAGTTCACAGAATTCCTTAGCATTGAGCCAGGCAGTTAAAGCGGTCTCAAACTGAATTATTTCTGCAGTGTGTTTTGGACCTAAGATTCCAAATGGTTTTTCCCCTCTCACAGTTTCTACAAATTTATGCAAAATATATTTTATGTTCAACTCCCCTCTTTGTGTAGAACTAGTGTATTCCTCCCTTTATGAAGCCAAGCATACAAACAAAGCAAGCACAACAGGAGAGGCTGATGGATGAAAAAAGATCAAAACAACTCACCCAATGTTCCCACTTTCACTACAAATCAACAGTTATTGCATATTACACAAATGTGCAAAAACTGCTTTAAAAGTGTGAAAATGTTCTCTGAGACCAACTGCAGTAAGAAAAGCCTCTCAACTGACATCAAAGACAAGTTTTTTTTAAAAAAAGTTGTCTCATTTGCTGCATAAAGACAAAACAGACTAGAATTAACAACCATAGTTTTTGTATGTGTACAGGCATGTGCACTTGTGGATTTAACTGCAGGTAAAACTCATGAATGCAAAATGTGCATTATGGTTGAAAAATGGGCAACAAAAATGTTCAAGAGCTGAATAAAGTAGGGAAGTGTTAGAACACTGCATTCCCCCTAATCATTCTTTGATATCAAAATCCATATTAGAAGGAATGCCTAGTCACATAGCTATAGAAGGGCACCCCAGTGCGAGGAAATAGTCTGCCCATACAAAGAGCAGGAAGGGTGGCCAGGAAGTGCTACAGCATGTGGACAGAAAGATACAGCCTTTGAAATTGAAAGCAATGCTTTTATTATTAGGACTGTGGTGGTGGGAAAGGTGTGGCTGACATTTGCCAGAGGGGTGGAAATCAAATTGCCATCCGGAGATAACACATTTGATTTAGGATGTTTTATTTATTGTCCAGACAATTTCACAACTTTCTTACTCTCCTTTTTCCTGGGAAATATAATCAAAATTCCTGAGAAGCTGACCCAAGAAGCTTTTACTCTATTTAAATGGTTGTTTGTGCCGTTCCAACTTGGTTGAAACCAGGCAGAAACACTATAAGATTTCAGGTAGACTCCTCAGTATTGCTAAACCAACTCACACCCTCCTAATGTTGAGATTCCACCTCAACATTAGGAAGAACATTTTGATAATCAGAGCTGTCCAATAGTGGACCACACTCCCTTGGGCTATGGTGAAATCGCCTTCCTTGGATTCCTTTAAACAGAGGCTGAATGGCCATCTGTCAGGGATGCTTTTATTGTGATTTCCTGCATGGCAGGGGCGTTGGACTGGATGATGCTTGTGGTCTCTTGCAATTCTATCAGTCTATGATCCCAGGTAATGATCTGAGTCCAATCTGCTCTGAAGCTGTTACTCCATTGGAGAGCCTGGCTTCTGAAATGGGTAATGTATCACCTGTCCCTCTAAATTGCTACCCAACTCCCACTTTCTAACATTGTTATTTCGCGCGCGCGTGTGTGTGTGTTTTGCTGTGTAAATGTTGAAATCTTTTAAGTGCATAAATAAAAATACATTTAGATCTTGCACTCTGGTGTTCTAGTTGTTTAGAACCTAGGTCCAAAAGCACTCTCACTCTCCCTATTGAGCTAAATAAATTTCCCTATTAAAGTCAATTGTGGTGCAATTTGGGTTGCAGAGGCACTGATGATGTAACACCTGTAGAGCATCGTTTTAGCTTAAGGTTGATCCTTCATCTAAAAGTGCTGGCAGGACAGAGGAGAACAATAATAATAATAAAAAAATTCTTTAATGAGAGAATAAAATCAGCCCTTCATAATGGCAAATTCTTGGCTAGCAATATTAAAAGTAAAGGTAAGTTATGAATTCACTTGAGAGTATTCTTCTGTATGTCATGCCTTTGGAAGATAAACATGTAGATATACAACAACATCACAGGAAAAAGAACAGTGAACAAATTAGTCAATTATTTTACTCTATTATTCTGCTGCGACCTGGCAACAAAGGAAATATCTTCAAAAGGCTGGGGATTACAAGCCTGACAAATATTTCCAAGTCTTCTTTGTTGCTTCTCATTGGTACTGAAAGCACTATCAAAGCTTCTTCTTTTTTAAAAAAGAACAAAACATAAACTGGTTTGTCCCTTGTTCCTTTCACACAAATGGGGGGGGGTGATAGAGATATACATGTAAAATGTTAATCTAGGCAAATGGATTACATTATATACAGTCTAATACTATATTCCAAAAAAATTGATTCCAAAATCCCTGATCAATTTATTTATGGGTCAGTATGGTATTGTGATAGCAGCTCTTTCAGAATTCCCCATGCAGTGGGAAGTTTGTTTTTCTCTTGTTCCAAGCAGAATGAGTCCTAAATGATTAATTGCTTTTAAACCAAAAGAGACGCTCTCTTGCCCATGCTGGACTTACCCTCAACTTATCCATGGGTCATGGCAAAATCCATAATTTTGGACTCAAAACCTGCCCTCAACTTATACATGAGATCGATTTATAGTTGAGTATATATGGTACTTCTGTTCCTTATCTAGGGAAATGTATTACTTCTATATCCCCTATAGTTCATGTCCAAGAATTCACCTCCTGCACAACAACAGCAATCTAAACTTCTAATTCCCATCTAACATGAAAAGATGTCTACTGAGCCTAATAGGAAGCACTAACCTAGTCCAATGGCTCTTAACCAAATATGTTGTGGTGATATTCTGTCATAGGAAAATTAAGAAGAAAAGAAAGGGAAGGGAAGAAGGTATCCATTTGATTCATTATGAAAGCAGCTCAAAGATGGAGACAATATGGTTGGAACTACTTTTATCATACAAATATTTATTGAAAATAGTGGGTAGCTTCTCTAGCTATTACAAGTGAATACAAAGATGTGAAATATAAAGAGGGGAGAGAGGAGAAAGAGAAACTTCCATGATGATAAAAGCCAATTGTTTTGCTATGGTAAATTATAATGATGACCTTCTAATCATGATCTTCAGGCTAAAGATGTCTGCTATAATTTGTATATTTGTGTACTGTATTTCTTTATAGCATACTTATGTCTGGTTAATGTTGAATATCCAGCTTTAATAATCAGAAAATCAGCATTGTCACATTAACACAGTAGAGGAGTAACTTAGTGCCTACAACTTTATAGGAAAGATGAACTGTGTTTCTTCAAAAAGAAAAATAGCATTTGACTGAATGTAATCTCATCTAGAAGAGCTGCTGATGCTTCAATTCTTTGCATGATGGAATTAAGAAAGTTTAAGCTGAATTTTTATTTGGACATCAGGTAGAGACAAAAGTCTGATATGGATACAGACCGCCCAAAAAGAGTGGTCTGCCACCGCCTCCATTTTCGCCGGCGGGAAGCCTCAGCCGCCAAACGGTGAGTGACTCCAGTGCAAGCAAGTTAGGACCTAAGCAAACATGTGTGATAGGATAGACCAAGCCCATGGCATTCTGCCCTGTCTTCAGAACCGTACCGGTCTACTGGCTGGCGAGGTGATGGGCAGTACTCGCATGCCCTCCTCCACCAAGCTGTGGATCCACCACTACCACACAGCACTTACCTATTACTGTCATTAAATCTTCCCTGAAGGCTCTTACCACAGCCTGTAAGGGAAGAAGTGAGATGTCTATCTATACCCAAGAAGCCATGTACTCCCTTCTAATATCACAGGCTGCAGCAGGGGCATTCAGCAAGGGTGCAGTAGCAGTGACAGGAAAAGGGCATTTCATTCTATCCAGTCTGCTGATCTAGACAAGACAACACCAGGCTAAGAGAAACATGGGCCTTTTGGCTCATGCGGAAAGGACCCTAGTTAAATGAAATTAGCAAGCCTTAGACTGCAGTCTTCAGCCACTTTACTGAAGCTTAATCCTATTGGTGTCACGGATCCTGTTGCACTGGTTGTGGATTATACCCATAGTACCCATTTGATAGAGGGAGCAAATTGAGGCGGGATACAGACGGGCAAAAAGGGGTGTGTTCATGACGTCATGAAGGTAGAGCCTTCAGACGGCCCTTACCTGAATGCCATCATGAACGCGCCACCCACACGCCCCAAGCGGGAAGAAGCGGCATTAAAAAGGTGCTGCTTTTTTCCGCTTCTTTTTGATAAGCGGCGTACGTGCGCATCTCCGTATATAAGCTGCTGCACCGGTACGCCACAATTGCCACGCCGCAAATTTAAGTTGCCCATTTAAAAGCTCCGTGTCAGCTGTGTCGCATAATGGGTCGGGTTCCCGGGACATGCATGGTTTGCAGTCAGGCTTTAATTGCAGCGTCCTATGCCATGCAGGTGTGGAAGCTGCGGCACAGCTGCAGCGCATTTTAAGTCTCGTAACCCTAACCGTAGAGCTGCATGTGTGCATGCGTTGCTGGAATCGCGGGAAGTTGTAAGTTTTGCCGGCGGATGTTTTGGTTGTAGAAAGTGATAAGGGAAAGTTTGGAATTTAAAGTGACCCCCTCCTGCGCCATTTTCACCTGGGAACGGGCACAGTTCGGCTGCTCCTGGCACAGCTGTGTGGCGGCTCCCCTTTGCCACCAGGCAGGATGGCACAGCCATCCACCAGCACCCCGAAAAAAGGCAGGGGGATGTCTTGGTCTCATGCGGAGACGGCTGACCTTATACCTATATGGTCCCAGCCAAATATTCTGCAGAAATTGGAGCAGTCCTACCTGAATGCTGACAGATATCGAGAAGTGGAAGAAGCAATGAGAGCCAAGGGCCACAACAGAACTTTGGAGGAGTGTCGCCGAAAATGCAAATCGCTGAAATCTCAATACAAACAATACAGAGATGCCTAGGCCAGAGGTACCAAGAAGACCACCCCCCTGCCCTTTTACAAGGAGCTGCATGCTTTCATCAAAAGTGATGGAAGCATCAGACCCAACAGACTAGCCATCAGTGGGAAGCGTGTGAGGGTCCTGGTGGGCCAGCCAGCCAGAGCGGAGGCTGTGGTGGTGGAGGAGGAGGAGGACGAGGCAAGGGAAGGGGCAAGGAGGGTAGGACAGGGCATGGCAAGAGCTCTGACTTACCTGGAGGACGGCGATCTTCCGGTCTGGGCCTATCTCCCCTGACCCACAGGTCCTTCAGCCGCGAGAAGAATGGTGGCCGCCTGTCAACCGGGGGCTCCTCTCCGAAATCCTCAAGGGTTTCAAAGAACGCTGCCTTGAGAGTTTTAAACTTCACTCTACATTGGTGCAGCGTTCTTTGAAACCCTTGGTTTCGGAGGGCACAAGATGACTCGAGAAAATGCCCCCGGTTGGGCTTGTCGGTGCTGGCCATCACCCTTCTCGCAGCTGCCTGTGGCATCAGGGAGTCCAGGAGGATCCCGACCTCCTCGTCAGTCCAGTAGGCGATGCGGATCGGGGCCCTCCTGCGTGGCGCTGCCATGTCGATCGCCGTCCTGGGGTCTTGCACAGTTGCGCACGGGTATATATGGGCACCTGCGGCTCAGGACCGTTAGGCCACGGTGGTCCTAGGCCAATGAAAGCTTTCAGAGGAGCAGTTTGAATCTTTCCCCCAATAGATGCCCTCTAGGTGCCCTATTGATACATTCAAATGGGCCATTAGGAAAGCTTGAATTTGAGGGGTATTGATACATTGTCAAAGGGGCAATTGGCAGTTGGAGCTGATGTATCTTTTTGCCCCAGGAAAACAGGCGCCAGGAGACCTTTTGTGTGTGTGTGTTTGTGTGTGTCCCCCTCAGGCACGTGGCAAAACATGCCCACAGCATAGATCAGGAATGATAGGCAGACTCAAACTGTGGATAATGGGATACATTTATTCATGTGCTTATGCTATTACAGAACAATGCACTCTGACATCACAGATGATGGCACAGGAGCCATGCTTCAGATTCTCCTTGTCAGAAAAAAATCTGCCAGGGCATTCCTCACAGCCTCCCCTGCTTTCTTCTTCTCTTTCTCTTCAGCCTCCGTGATTGGTCCCAGGGTGGGCAGCACAAAACGACGCCTATATCGCATGCCCTCATCCAGGACCCTGCCCTTGGTCTCACAGATGTTGTGCAGAATGGCGCATGATGCGAGGATGGGCACCACATTCTCCTCTGCCACAAGGAGTGGGGCAGTGAGACAGTGCCATCTCGCCTTCAATCTGCCAAACGATCTCTCCACGGCCCCCCTCACGCGATTCAACTTCTTGTTGAAGAGCTTCTCTTTGGGAGTGTGGGGGGTCTTGAAGGGTGTCATGAGCCACTTCTGAATGGGGTAGGCACAGTCAGCCAGTATCAGGGGCCCGATCTGCTGGCCTCTGATGTTGATGCTGGGGTTCCCTTGCACAAAGATGCCAGCCTCCATGGCCTCGTAGATGAGAGACTTCCGTGCCACCCTGGCATCGTGGGCTGACCCATGCCATCCGAGCTCCACGTCCACGAATCTTCCTGTGTGGTCACATGTCCCTTGCAGGATGACAGAATAGGAGCCCTTTCTGTTGACATAGGCATTCCTCAGCCCCAAGGGTGGTATGATCAGGCAGTGGCACCTGTCCATGAGGCCAACCACTTGTGGGAAGCCCCGCCGACCAAAGGCACCCATAATCTGTGGGGGAAAGAAAGGGAGAGAAACAGAGGAATTGACATGACAACTCTTTTACATGTGCGCAACTGCACCATAGCAAGAACAGCAAATGTACAGTGAGGGGGTGACACTTGACACAGAATATCACAGAGCTGCCAAAGATTAAAGGGAAGGTGGTCTGGCTGTCCCTACCTCACGTGCATTCCCCAGGTACACGGTCCGTGACAGCAGCAGCTTCTCCATGGCCAGGGCAAACTCCACCACGATCTCCCCCACGGTGGCAACGCCAGTCCCAAACAGCGCTGCGGTCACAATATAGCTGGATTTGTGTGCCAGTGAAAAGACACCAATGACCACTCTTTTCACCACCGGGATGGCTTTCCTCATAACTGTGTCTGACTTCTCCAGTTCTGGGTGCAGGATGCCCACTAGTCTGTGGAAGAGGGCACGGGGCATTCGGAAGAAATACCTCCATTGCTCGTCAGACCATATGGTTGAGACAAAGTTGTCCCACAAGTCTTGCGATGTAGGGACTTTCCAGCATCGGCGGAGCCGCGCCACTCGGGCCAGGGCCATGGCACCGCCAACAGCAGCCTGATGAACCACTATGGCAGCCACTGCCGTTCGCTGTTCTGTGTCATCATCATCATCACTGCTGCTGTCATCCAAGTCTACAGCTGTTATGGTGGTGGATGATGGGACCTCCATTGCAGTGGCAATGGAGGCGGAGGGGGCAGAGGAGGCGGAGGAGATGGCGGTGGCACCGGCGACACCTGTGGCTTTGGATTGCAGCTTCATTAAGACCACAGGAAACAAAGGAGAGGAGGCATCCATGATGTCAGTGGTGGCATTCGCAATGCGCAAGCGGGCAAGGATGCCAACATCAGCTGATCACCAGCTGGCAGGAGGCCACCTTTGTTCTTGGGTAAGGTGGGGAAAAAGTTTAAAGGGGCCTGGGCGCTTTAAATGTGCACATGTGCATTGCGCAGCCAGCAAAAGGGAAATTGCCAGCTGTTGCTGGACTGCCGCAGCTGCGCACTTCTCAGCCGGCAAAAGAAAAAAAAAAGCCGCGGTTTTGGCCGCCCGTGAGGAAGCTGCCTCTCTCTCTGCGGCGTCCTCCGAGGCAGCAGTATAGAAGCTACGAGTCAGAAACGGCCCCTGGTGAGGCGTCTTCACTGCCCCCCATGTGGAAGCCCCATACACCTGAGCCACGCCCCCAGGGCGGGCGGTCCGGAGGCTCCGTATTCAGCAGAATACACCTCCAAGACGTCTTCCCCTGCCTGTCTGTATCCCACCTGAGTTACTTGCAGAGCAGTATAGAGTGGAAAATATTTATAATGAGCAGAATCTGCCATTTATAATGACCAAATGAATGAGCAACCCTCTCTGTCCCTTTCCAATGCCCAGCACCATCTCCCTCCCACCCACCCACCCCAAAAACTTTTCATGAAGTCTGGAAAACTAGAGTCACATGATTCCAAAGAGTAGGGAAAGGAAAAACAATATCACACTGGCAGTCAGATATCAGTACAGTGTTTAATTTTGACCTATTTTTAAAGTATTATTTATCAAGTAGAACAAGTATCTTGTGAAATACTAACAGTTCCTGCCAACAAAATACAGTCTGAGTATCCCTTATCCAAAATGCTTGGGAACAGAAGTGTCTGGGATTTCAGAGTTTTTCAGCTTTTGTAATACTTGCATATATGTAATGAAATACCCTGGAGATGGGACCCAAGTCTAAACATGAAATTCATTTGCATTTCATATACACCTTATACACCTAGCCTGAAGGTAATTGGATACACAATATCTGTAACAATTTTGTGCATGAAGTAAAGTTTGTGTAACTGAACCATCAGAAAGCAAAGGTGCCACTATCCCATGTGGGCAATTTTGGATTTTGGAATATTTTGTATTTTGGAATTCTGCACAAGGAAGACAGAACCTGTTTTTATTTTTCAATAAAGCTACGAAAGCATATATATATATATATATATGTGTGTGTGTGTGTGTGTGTGTGTGTGTGTGTGTGTTTGATTTTGTTTGTTCTCTAGTTCAGAATGTCACTGTGGTATATTTTTTAAATAGGGAACTATATGTGTTGGTTTCTCATAGAACTTAGAAAGTACTAGTGTAACCATTGTTATTCTTTTACTATAATAATGTGGATTTCTCCAAGTAAGCATTCATTGAATGAATTTCCTGAACAGATTAATAACTCAAATTGTAGATCTTTGTTTCCAATTCTTAGGTTTAATATCCCATCACAAATGATTATTGGTACCATCATGTTACTATCTCAAGCAAAGAATATTTTCCTAGCATAGATATTAGTTCAGGTGATAAAACATCTCTCTTGAAAGTCATCTAATTTTTCTCTTCTGTGAATTTATACCTGAACTAAAATCATACATCCATGGGAAGATGGGGTAAAACTCATGATGACTTCAGTGTTATAAAGACTTAAATTTACAAACCTAATCCACACCTCCAGAATAGCTCCATCAGCACTGAAAGCAGCAACATTATTTCACAAGGACAGATATAGAATTGTCTCATGGAGGTAATATTTATGGTTTAATTACTTAAATCAGTTACTTATTTATTCAAAATATATCTAGATCATATACATATCAAGGTCATATACAGCATAATTTTAAAATAATCAAATACTGAAGGGAAATATAAAGTAAACTCTTTAACTACTGAAATGCATTGGCAAAATGTAATATCTGGTTTAATACCAAAACAGCTTCCTCAGAGTTACATGCAAAGATAGAGTTGAGTCTCATTGGTATACTAATGACACTGAACCCCAGACATCCAAACAACCTCTTACAGCAATTTTAAATATCTTCTAAATAGCATGGGGACAAAACTGAACCTTGAGAAAACTGAACCTTACAAAAGGAACTAAAATTAAAGAAATGGAGAAATGCTTCCCTGTTGCACTCCTGTCCATTGGGGCTGGAGTACTGCGTGATAAGAAGCCAATTGTCTGCATATAATAGTCTCAAGATAAAACAGTCTCAGGATAAAATTAGTATCAGAATAAAAATCTTGCATTGTGGCAGTTAGACTTTCTAACCTGTGACTTCTTTCCCACTTGTGAATAGTAGAGGAATGAGCATTGTTATAACATGATCCTCTGACAGTCACCATGAAGGCTTGGTCAATGGGAAAGAGCAACTGTCTTGATTTAAAAAAAGAAAAAGAAAAATAGAGTCAGATAATAGAAAGATGGGGCCAGAATGTATAGTGCTTTGAGTGCTGGATTTGGACTCTAGGATACTGGGATTTTAATATCCACTCATTTATCTATTATTTATTTATTTATTTATTTATTTCATTTAAATGCCATCTTTTTCTTAAAGAAGGACTCAAAGCAGATTTCAGAAATAGTAAATTAAAAAGGTTTACAATAAAATTTTAAAAACTGTTAAAATCACTTCATAAAAAGCATTAAATCATTATAAAAATAATAATTAAAAAAAACATAAACAAAACATTACCAATGAAAACCACTCAGCCATGGGCATACAGTACATGACCATTTGCAAGGCAGACCCTCTCAGCCTAAGAAGAAGCCAAAAGCAAACTTTCTGTATCAGTTAAAATCCAAGATAGGGTCACTGTAAATTGGACTTAACTAAATGTCCATAGCAACAACAACAATAACAATACTGAAATTGATAAACAAAAGTAGGAAAGTTCAGTGATGAGTGGTGTGCATGTTGGTTTGTAGATATTTTTGACTTATGGAGGAGGCAGCCAGAGTTTCATGAGCTCATTGACCTCCAGTTGAGAATACTTGAGTAGCATAGCTAGGGAATCTTTATAGTACAGCAGGACAATATTAAGTTTCAGCTACTCTGGTTTTTGTTTCAATTTTTAAACTAACTAACTAACCATCTAACTAATTTATTTAGGAAAGAGGGCAATAAGCATGCCAAATGAGGCAAAATAGGACAATAAAAATCAAGTAGGTGGGTGGTGGGTGAGTTGTGGGTTACCTTTTCTGTGTTTAAAGATTCTCCAATCGTCCTTGAAACTCGGATAATATTAGGACCTTGCCCCCAAAGGTCTGACAGAAACAATGGAACTAGGTTGTGCACTGCTTCCAGAAGCACCTCCTGCTTACTTCTTATGCAGTGGGGAGAGGAAGCAATAAAGTTAAGGGACTTTTGGTCTAACAAAAGCCCAGAACCCTTGGAAAGGGTCAGGCAGTGTTCGGCCTAGCATTGGAATGTTGAGTGTCTCTCAGATAGAATCATAAAATTATAATGCTGAAACAGATGATGGCATTCCCCCTATTCCACCATCCAAATAATTGATAAAGATGCTGAAGAGCACTGGGCCCAGGAAAACCCTGTGGCACCCTTCTAGTTACTTTTCTTCAAGATGGAGAGGAGCCATTGGTGAGTACCTTTTCGGTTTGGTCAGTCAATCAACTTCAAATTCACCTAACAGTTGCAATGCCTAGTCCACATCTTACTAGCTTTTTTTTTTTTTTTTGCAAAGTTATCATGGAGGAACTTGTCAAATGCATTACTGAAAGAAACACTACATCTACAGCATTCCTCTCATCTATCAAGCTTGCAACTCTGTCAGAAAAAGAGATAAGATTAGCACACCTTGTTTTTGAGCTACCTATGTTTTAATTATCATAGCATTCCTTTCTAAGTGCATAAAGACTGTCTGTTTCATCATCTACTCTAAAATCTTTCCCAGTCAGGCTGATGGGTAATAATTATATGAATCCCCCTTTTCCCCTTTCTGATGATGGGAATAACATTTGCCGTCATCCAGTCTGCTGGGACACCTCCTGTTCTCCAGGAATTCTCAGTGATTATCACCAGTGATTCTGAGATTACTTCTGCCAGTTCATTTAATGTCTTTAGGCATAGTTCGTCTGGCCCTAGAAAACTGAATTCATTTAGCGTACTCAGGTATTCTTGCACTACCTCTTTCACTAGTCTGTGATGCATCCCCCCTACGCATCATCTGTACCATATTCCCCAGGCCTCAGCCTTTTGGGAGAACACTGCAGCAAAGAAGGTGTTGAGTAATTCTTCCTTTTCTCTATTCCATGATAGCATTTCCTTTCTTCTTCAATGGTGGCCCTACCATTTCTATGTTCTTCCTTTTGCTATGAACATGAACAAAAAAAAAGCCCTTTTTATTGTTTTTAACTTTTCTAGCAAGCTCGATCTCATTCTGTGTTTTAGCTTTGCTGACTCTCCACATGTGCTGGGTATCCATTTCAATTCTTCTTTGGTGATTTCCCCTTTTTCCATTTCTTGTATATGTTCATTTTAATTTGCAGTTCAGTTGAATTTTTTTAACATCCATCCTGGTTTCTTTACACATCTCCCATTTTCCCTCTTCCCAGGAAACATTTGAAATTGTGCCTTCAGTATCTTATTTGTAAGAAACTCCCATCCATTATGAATAACTTTCTCCTTTAGTATGCAGATTCAGATGAAACATCAGGAATAAACTCTTCCAGAACACAGCCACATAGCCCCAAACCCCCACAAAAAACATGAAAGCCTTCGATGTCACATCACTGTTTTTTTCTCTTTCCCTTAATTTTTAACCAGATGATCTCAACCTGGATTTAATTCAGGGTTCTTTTCACAGGTGTAAACATCCTTGCTACTCTCCTATTTTACTGTTTGGTCTATCTCTCTAACATACTGTACACTATGCTCCTCTGTTACTATATTCCAATCATGAGACACTTCCCATCAGGTTTCACTGATACCTATTATATTGTATTTACTTTGCTGTGTTGAGTTCAAGTTCCTCTTGTTTATTTCCCATTCTCTGTGCATTAGTGTGCAGACATCTTAAGACCATGAGCCATTCCCCCAGCTGCTTTTTTTTCTTCAAACTCTTGGGTTCTTGTACTATTCACCCAGTTCTCTGTAACAGCTGGGCTATTATTTCCAGCACTTGATGAATTTCTGCCCTAAAAATAGTGTCTCTGTCCCATACAAAACTCCACTTAAAGCCTTCCTGATCAGTTTTGTTACACTTTTTACAAAAACATTCCTTCCAACTGATGTGAGCTGCAATCCATCCATTGTCAGACATCCATCTTGATGAAATCACAGACCATGGTCTATGAAGTGAAATTGTTCCCAGCAGCATGATCTGCAGAGCCAAGCCACCTTCACTGTTATTTTCTCCCTTCCTGGGCTGTGTACTTCACCTAGGAGACATTTGTATCAAGATCCTTCAGCTTCCTACCCAAAGCCTCATAATACCTTATGATATCCTGAAGGCTATGCTGTGCAATGCCATTACCCCAGTGGACCAAAATAAGAGGTAACAATCAATGGGCTTTATGAGTCTCACTGCCTCATTGTCACATCACAGGTTTTTGCCCCAGGGAGATTGCACATCTTTTGGACATCATGTAAGACTGACAAACCACTGTTTCTGTTCCCTTCAGCAGGAAGTCCCCTATCACCATCACCACATGTCTCCTCTGAAGATTGGCAGGAGCTATTCAAAGTATTAACTCTCCCAAGGTCACCTGCACATCCTCTGAGGACTGACATTGTAGCTAATGCCCCTGTTCCTCATCATTACTGGTGAGGGAGAGAGCTTCAAATGGGTTATGTAACTCCAAACTCAAATTATCATCCCTGGTTCTTACACGTCCATGTGTAGCATTCCTCCAAATGTCTACCTTCTGTGTTTGGGAAATGATCTCCTCCTTAGAGACATTGCCTGTGTATCCCTCATCCAGGAGAGTCTGCTCCACGTTGTCCAAGAAAAAAAATCATCCTCCCTTATATGTTGAAGAGTAGATACACTGGCCTCATGTTGCTTGATCTTCTCTTCCAGCAGGGCAACCAATGTCCACTTGCTGCAGGTACAGCTACCCACTTCTTCTGTCAGACATTCTGACTGCAGCACTCTCCTGGTTGTGGGTTTTATTGAAGCAGGCAGCTGAAAAGGGGCTCTACCAATTTAAGAAGTATGTTTTAAGCATCATGTTCAGTAATTGATGGTAGTAAATGTGAATCTCAAGTTATGAGATTGTAAAATCTGATTTATAATCTCATAAATATTGAACAGAATGCCAGCCAATACTTTTCTTTTCCGTAGTACAATGAATGAACTACTTGTCTTCCACACAACTTAAAAAAAAAAAAAAACATTTAAAATATTATGCATGCGGTGAAACAGACTGCCTGAAAGGGGTAATTTGAAGCCATCCCTGAGAGAGGCAGGTTGGGGCTGCAGCAACTGCATACCGCGGCCTCAATCCAGCTTTTTGGCAGCCCAAAAAGAAGCGACAAAATGCCGTTCCTTTTTAAACTGGAAAAACGCCGGCTTTTCACTCCCAGCTGTGGATTTTTGGTGCTCCTGCGGCATGTGGTGTGTAAATGCCGTGCTGCTGGAACACTGTGAATCTGGTCCACATATGGGCAGCCCAGCAGCTTCTGGGCAGCTTTGAGTCAGCATCAGGGTGTGCCTGTGCTCCCAAGCCACTGGTTAGCTTTGATTTGTTTTGGCTCTAACTAGGCAACATTATTATTTTAGCCTTGTTTGAGAAGACATGCAGTTTAAAAGAAGACACATCCAAAAAAGTGATCTTACAAATTAAGGTCTACTCTGCTTAATGTGGGTGAATTAAAAGTTATATGTCTGAGAATGTTCATCTCCAGTTTATTTAAGAAATAGAAATTTAAGAGAAGACTCAGTCACTGGAAAGATGCGTTGTGGGAAGCACATTGTTTTAAATTCATGGCTATCTCCTAGATCTAGAATGTGTAAGTAAAATCAGAAATGAGCTGGAGTTTTTTAAACATGAAGTTACACAAATATATATGCATGCTGCAGAATGTTCTTATGCTGTGCACTAGATAACCTAAACTGTTGAATATTTTGACACCATAATGAATAATTTATTCAAGTCATAAATTATCCTCACAGAATTTTCTTGTATATAAATTAAGATACAACTCAACAAAATCAAGCAAAAATTACAAATTTATAAAAGTTTTATGGATGGAAAAATCATATATAGGTGTGTGTCTATGTTTGTGAATTTGGTGTTTGTTTGTGTGTCAGTTTACATGCATACAACTGTGCTATTCATAAGGCTTTTACCAAACTTACAGATTTTTTCCCCAGATTTTCTTTTTGCATTTATTTTTATTTGATTTTACTGGTTTGCATTCTTGCAGAAGAATTCTGTGATGCAGCACAAAATATTATCAGCCTAGGTACGACTTTTTGAATTGGGTAGGTCTATATCTGTGTGTGTCTGTTTCTGTGCCTCTCAGTGTGTACTACTCAGTCTGAGTGGTTCCTGCATGATATTCAGTTGGTAAACTCCCTAGGTTCATAGAATCATAGAGTTGGAAGAGGCCACAAGGGCCATCTAGTCCAACCCCCTGCCATGCAGGAAATCACAATCAAAGCATCTCTGACACAGGGCCTTACCTTCCAGCCTCTGCTTAAAGACCTCCAAAGAAGGAGACTCCACCACACTCCAAGGGAGTGTGTTCCACTGTCGAACAGCTCTTACTGTCAAGAAGTTCCTCCTAATGTTAAGATGGAATGTCCTTTCTTGTAGCTTTCATCCATTGTTTCATGTTCTGGTCTCTGGAGCAACAGAAAACAAGTTTATTCCAGCCTCAATGTGAAACCCCTTCAAATACTTAAAGAGAGCTGTCGTATCACCCCTTAACTGTCACTTTTCCAGGCTAAAGATGCCCAGCTGCCTAAGTATTTCCTCATAAGGCATCATTTTCAGACTCTTCACCATTTTGGTCACTCTACTCTGCTCAAATTTGTCAACATCCTTTTTGAATTGTGGTGTCCAGAACTGGAAAGGTTCTTCTCCAAGCATGGAAAACCCGGCAGATAGACAGACAGACAGACAGACAGACAGACAGACAGGAAAGTCTATGGTTAGGGAAATCGGAGTAATATATACCTTTGATATAAGCCCACATTCCCACACCTGAACACAACCCAGATGTCATTTGCAATTTCAAATTCATACACATTTGGGCTTGTGTTGCATTTCCTGGAAAAAAACAACAAAAAGTGTTTGTTATTTTGTACACATTTTAAGATGTGTAAAGAAAATGTGCAAAGAAAAATGAATACTTTTTGAAAAATCAGAATGGGACTAAGATGATTTTAAGCATATGTCAGACCAGTGGAAGCTTCAGCTAGTAGCCATGAAAAAGATTCTTCCTAGAATCCAGAGGTGACTGGAAAAGATGGAAGCAGATGTAGACTCCTTTACAATATCTATTCCTAGCTGTGAAGGATTATCTTGGGTAGAGTTTAAGAAAATCTGGTCTGAAGGAAAAGCTGTTGAGTTCTTATCTCACAGATATAGGAATGCTGCCTAAAGTGTAATTAACTTAGACTTGATCCAGTCTGTATAGATTTTAAAAGCTGACAACAAAAATATAATCAAGATGCCATAAAGGCCTACAGCACTATTATTTGAAGTAACAGAACAGAAGGATAATGGTGGAAGAACAGTCATATAAACCCAAACTATTAAACTCTGGGTTGGGAATTCTAAGGTCTGGGTTATCAGTGAAAAGTAATATCTGATTAGAATTGGTTTTTTTTTTCCTTTTTCTTAAAATACTACTTCATCATATAACACCTTTTGTTTGCTACAGGACTCTATACAAAGCATCTTAATTTTTTCAGATATTTTTACTCATCTTCAGTAAATTCACAAACGTTCAGTTTAATACAACTCTAGAGTGAATATAATATTGTAGGAAAAGAAAGACACAGTAATTGTTGTAGCATTTTTATTGTAATTGCCCTCTAATTCAGATCTCCTCACTGCATTACTTCCAGCAATAGCATTCATTTGAATGCTTGAGGACCAAAGAAAAAAAAATACTATTTATATTTCCCTAATGGTGCCAGTCATGTAGTGATTATTCAGATGTTCTAAAATGACCAGAGGGAAGATCAGAATGTCAGTTTTCTTCCTCTCTCTGCTTCTTTTTCGAAAACAGCACAAACCCCTCTTTCTCCCTAGGCCCTCTATGATGTGCTTAGTTAAAAACAATATATTGTATAATAGCATAGAAAAAGGGATGGCACCATAGCTCTTCAGAGGTTATTGAGTCACAAGTCCCATCAGAACTTGCCAACAGAGGGATAAAAGCAATTGTAATCCCACCTTAGGAAAGCAGCTATATCAGTTGATTAGGTTAGGAATTTAGAGGCTGATTTCCAGAAGCTATTTACAATGTTGATCCTCTAACTCTCTTCGACACCTGTTCTTCTGTATTCATAAATAACAGCTCTTTTTGATTCATGGTAAAAAGATTTATGGTGTGAATAGTCATTATGGTTATCAATTACTTCCAGTACCACAGAAAGTATGTATCTCAATATCATTTATAGAAACAAAGTGTAATACACAGCACCCACGTCCTGCAGTGACTTTTCCCATAGTCACATATTCAGGCACTGCAGAAGCAGAATGCTGGAATAAATAGTCTTTTGGTGCAAGCCACATAGTGATTCCTATATTATTGTCACTCTTTAACTTTTTCACCAACTGTATTTCTTCTGAAGTGGAATCCTATCTATCTTAGAAGTGTGATCTCATTACATAATTAAAGCAGTTTGATACTATTTTAACTGTATTTGGTCCATCTTATGAAATCATAGCATTTGCGGTTTGCTGAGATATTTTTAATTCTCTGCTAAAGCACTTGGGTTTTGTAGTTTAGGATTTATTTTAAGTAAATTTTGCATGATGGCTTTTTAAAAGGAAAAACAGTGTTTTATGCAATGGAAAAAATAATATATTTATCCAGAAATATTATTTTGTGCAGATCATTTTCTTTCCTATAAAGAAAATGCTGGTTTGAGCACACAAAACTAGAGCACATTTTGTTCAAAATAAGTCCTGAAATCTGAATACATTAGAAAACTACAGTTTTCAGATTGTGGAAATAAAATTACTAAAATTACTCACTGCTTTCTTCAGGAACAAAAATAGCAGAGAATTCCATTCCATTAATTTACTTTTGTTTGTGACATCACTGACAATGGGTTTTTTCTGGTGTTGGGTTGAAGCCCTGGTTCAGCTTTAGTTGCATCAGAACCTGAATTATATTGTTCTTTTTTCTAATGTGACTGTATTTCTCAGGTTCTAGTTTTTGTCTGAGGAGGTAGCAGGTGCTGATCTGTAGCCACAGTATAATTTACTGGAGGCACATCAGGCCTGAAATAGCTGTTTTGGTGTTCAAATTGGCCATAGTGGAATGACTTGGGAAAAGAGACCTTTGGTGGCATAGTTTGTTACCTCTGTTGTTTGGGAAGCTCAATGGGCATCCTTCTCACATTTTGGTCATTCAACTGGAAGGGAATGACCTGGGTTTGTAGAAGGGCAAGATCCTTATCCTTCAAGCTAAGCATGACTTCCAGGTTATACTGAACTGATGTCAAGAATAATATTTATGTGGTTGGTCATGTTGCTTTGCCAAGTTTGGCATGGTGAGGGTGTTCCCCAATGCAGTTATATAGTGCATGGAAGAGTAAATGGGGAAATGTATACTCCACGGAGGATAATATGTTATTCCTGGGGGACTTGCAATAAGGTCTGATGACCTTTTTGGCCAGCCTGGTGGGGGAAACGGCTTAACTTAAGTAGATGCAAGATGTACCTTGTCTGTGGCAGACAGTGGGGAGAGAAATAAGAGTTACAGTGAAAACCTTGGAATTATTTTGGTAGCGTATAGCACTCTGGAATTGCTTCTTTAGGTCCTGAGACCTGGGTGGGATGGGGAAGATGATAGCCTGGGAGGGGGTGCTCTCACTTAAGTCCTATGACTTGGGGGTGAGGTTCCTTGGATCTACTTTCCAGTAGATGGCTGGTCAGGGAGTACCCCAGTTATTTGGTTGTCCTTAAGGCTTGGGTGGCTCTTCCAGGGGAAAGCTGAAGAGGAAATCATGGAGTGACATCTGGCCTCAGCTTCGACAAGATGGTTCTAGCTGACTCAGTTCTTAAACAGCCTGACACCAGCTGGACCTAATCAGAGCTTCCTTGTTGGTGCTGAGCATCTTTATTGTATCTTTTTGTCCCTTCTCCTTAATTGTGGACTTAGGACCCCAGCTATGTCCTCTGTCTCATCAGCAGGTGAATCTTGCCTTTGACCTGATGGCTGAGGCTGCACATCCACAGGATGATTTGGCTGAGCCTCTTTGGCAGGGAGAAATGGCTAGGTGCTCTGCAACAGGGAGAGCTGCAGTCTGTTCCTGTATGGAAGACTTGCCTGGTCCCTTCTTCAGCTTCCTCATCAGACTCTTTCTCTAGGTCTCTGCCTGACAGCTCCTGGACCATGACACTCATTTTCCATCCAGGTATCTGTGTCTAGTCTCATTATCCCATTGGGTGGTCAGCAAATATAATGGGAACAGTCAAAACTTTCATGAACAGTCAATAAAAGTCATGATTAGACCTTCAGATGTCTATACACAGTACAGCAGAATGGAGAACTAGGCAAATGGCAAGACAATGGGGATGCGCCTTCACATCCTTTCAGCATTTTCATTGTGTTTGGATGACATTTTTTGAAGGGGAATTATTGAAAATGGAAGTGTGTGTGTGTGTGTGTGTGTGTGTGTGTGTGTGTTAAGGATATGAAAGTCCTCTGTGACTAAGCTTTACAAAAGTTACAGTACTAGAACTTTCACCATTACAACTGATCCAAGTACAATTCCCCAGCTTTTCAATTCAGCATTGTCATGGAGCTTTCACCATGAACTCAAGTCTGCTCTGCCTGGACATGGTTTCACAAGCTCTGAAAAGTGATTCAAATACTCAATAACAACCATTTCATCCAATGTAGAATGTACTCCTGCTCAATTATATTCTGCACTGGAAATAAAGAAATAAAGATACATGCTTTATAAATATGTTAGTGGAAATTAAAATGACTCAATTTGTAAGTCTAAATGTAAACAGATCCATCATTCCATATCTTTGGAATATGCTTGGAAATTGTTTTCTCTTTGGAATAAACATGAATCACAAAACTACATAACTTGTAGAGACACAATGACTTTCACATTCAGCAGAAAATCCCACTGACAAAAGAAGACATTTTCCTGACTCTCGTGCCCTGAGTGACTGAGCAACTGAAAGTCAGAAGTGTTTGGAGTGAACAAGGGGCTGTAAGAAGAAGAGGAAACTGGTAAAAATTATTTCCTATAGCGGAAGCATACCGTGGGTAGGATTCAACACAGTGTAATGGAACTGGGTCTATCATCAGGCATTCTATCCCATTGCTCAATAGCCTTTCTTCTTGAGCTAGCCAGGGTGGTCAGGGTTGGTGTTAGGTTTCCCAACTAATAATGAGAACTGGCATGGTTTAGTGATTTGAACAATGGACTACAACTCTGGAGATCAGGGTTCAATTCCCTGCTAGAGAATCCCACTGGATAACCTTGAGTAAGTCACACACTCTCAGCCCATGAAACCACATGAGAGGGTCACTGTTATAAGTTGAAAAAAGAGAACCAGAGTGGTGCAGAGGTTTGAGTGTTGCACTACAGCTCTGGAGATCAAGGTTCAATTCCCCACTTGAGCATAAAAACCCATGGGGTGACCTTGGACAAGTCACACTCTCTCAGCCTCAGAGGCTGGCAATCACAAGGATCCTCTGAAGAAATTTGCCAAGAAGCCCCTATCATAGGTTTGCCTTAGGGTTACCATTAGTAAAAAATGACTTGGAGGCACTCAACAATAACAACAGCAAATACATTTTTATACTGCTTATCAGTGAACTAGCACTCCCTGAGGAGTTTACAATGTGTAAGCCAATTGCCACCAACAAGCTTGGTACTCATTTTACCAACCTTCAAAAGGATAGAAGGCTGAGTGGTCCTGGAGCCCTGCAGGATTGAACTTACAACCTTGTGGCTATGAGTGGCTGTAATACCGGCTGTAGAGAAAAGGCAGATGTGGGTTAGGCTAGCAACAGCCAATCACAAGCCAACTGACATTAGCCAATGAAATGCTGGTTGGGAGGAGATAAAAACCCCATCAATGACAGTTGGAAGGGTAGATAGCAGTGTTGCCAATTCTGGGAATTTTCCCTGGAAATTACAAAATATGTGGGGGGTTTTCTGGGACATTTTCTGGATTGCTGAATTTCCGGGAAGATTCTGGGAACTTCAGCCTTCAGGGAAATTCAACCTTCCTGCCCAAAAAACTCAGCCAAAAATCCCTTCCCGCCCCAATAATACCTCCCAACATACCTCCCATCCCCATTCCGGGGAATTTGGGGGCATTCCGGGAAGCTAATCTGGGAATTTCCTGCAAGGGTGATTGACAACACTGGTAGATAGGGTTTGGTCTTCTGAGTGTTAGGGTCTTGCTGTGTCCAGAGAAGGACAGATTTCTGAAGGTTCTAGGGTAGGACCCTTAGGGCTATAGTCCAGAGAAGAAAGTTCCTGTGTAGAACTCTAAATGGAGGAGTTTTAGTGAAAAGATATCCTGAGGGATATAGTTAGCTTGAGTGACTGAAATATTTATTTGGTTTCAGGAAACTATTCTTTATAAGGACATTGTGAGTGTCTTTAAAGAGATTCTGTGGAGATTTGTGTAAGAAAACCATTATTATAACAGTCTTAACTAAGAAAAAAACTTAACTGAAATAAGAAACACAAGTACCTGTAACAACAATTGTTTATTTACATGTATTCAAGTAACTTTTGTTAGAAACATCTATACAATAAAGTTTTGATCTTTTTTTGGAAAAAGTTTGTCTACTTCTTGAATTAAATCCATGTTACCATTACAAAGCCCTTTTTAATAGAGATTTTGAAAGGGTTTGTTTTAGTTTCAGTTTGAGGACATCAGTGGGGAAAAGAAGCCCAGGGTGCTGTTATCCAGAAAAATGCAGTGGTTATAAAAGGAATGTGCATCACATCACACCGGCATTTAACCACACCATCACCACCAACAACAAACAACAAATCAGAAACAGCTTGAAGGTAATGCTAGTGGATTTCACCATCTATGCTGAGACTTCCCTATCAGTAGTGGCCCAGGACTTGTTGGCCTCCACAACTATGGATCTGGCCCTACTCAAGTGGGCACATTCTGGGCCTTTTTTTCTGTGCTGGATGGGGTGATATTGATTTGGTGTGGAGGAACTTTCTGCAGTTCTGTTGTAAAGGATATATCATTACCTGGTTGGGCTTAGACTCCCAGGGGCTTGGAACCTCTACAGGGGTGGGAAACCAATTAAGATGTCCTGTCCCAGGAGGTTGATGAATCTGGATGGATTCCTGGTGACTCTCGAAGATTTTCCTGTCATTTAGCAGGTGAGTCTGACTGACATCTGGAATAGGAATATGCCCAGGTTGGTGGATACAGGGGCAAAACAGATGGCTGGCAAGACGCAGCTCAATGCCACCCCTTTCAGTGCTTGATCAGGGACACAGCAACCACATGCCACAGCCGCAATCCAGAGTTTTTCCCGGCCAAAGCAAAGTGGCAAAATGCCGCTTTTTTTAGCCCAGGAAAAAGGTGCCTTTGAAGCTGTGGCAGCACTTTTTGGCACTCCTTTTGGCACATGGCTTGTGAATGCTGTGCCAAAGGAACGTCACAGTACCACCCATCATGCAGTCAGGCGGGCGGCATGATGTCGACATTGGGTGTGTCAGGGTGTGTATTGTCCAAATGCCATGTCCCACACTGCACTGATGCTGGCACTTACTGCTGCTCTGTACAGCCCTATAATCACTCCTGGGTGTCCACTCTTATGAAATTAAGTCAAACCAGCCCCCTGGTTTTCCAAGGAATTGACAGCAATGAACTGTCTAAGATGAAGATTACAGCAACATTGGTGGAAGACTCAAAGCAAGACTCAGAGTAACAGTTTATACCTCATATTCTCAAATAACTGGTTAGGTTACTATGAATCTTGACTTTTGTGTTTATTATTTGTGGTTGTGACAAGTGCCATAAAATGCAGGGACAGACTCATCAGTGACTGCAAACTTGGGATCCAGCTCTATGAAAACAAATAAAAGGGACCTGTATTTACAGTTTTAGTAATCTACTTCATTATAATATACTCAAAATACTCTTGTGCATGCCAGTGCCCCAAAGCTATTAAAATGAATACTTTCTCATGAGAAATGTCTTTGCTACATATGATATTATCCATTCTTTTTTCTACATAATGAGGTTTCAGATTTTCATTTTATAAGGATGATGTATTTGGCTCACAGCAAGTATCATTTTTCTTGAAATGCTTCCCATGTCAGAGATAACATGCAGTGATGGTATCTGTCTAAAATAAAGTGGGGTTTAATATTAATCTCATATATCTTTTTGTTCTCCTAACAATTTAATGTTACTAGAATATTACAACAGTATGAATGGGTTGCTACAGAAATGGTGACATTTTGTACCTGAGTTGCACATTTTGAATGCAACATTGCAAATAGGGAATTCTTATCAAGTATTTGGAATAAGAGCTTAGCTACATTTGTACCATTGTTGTTGTTGTTATGTGCCCTCAAGTCAACTTTGACTCGTGGTGACCTTGTGGACACCTCCAAGAATCCTTATCTTTCATTTTTCTGCTTAGTTCCAGAAAGCCCATGCCCATGTCCCCACTGATTTAGTCAATCCATGTGGCATGTGGTCTTTCCCTCCTTCTTCTTGTAATGTCAGTAGAATCTAAGGACCAAAACCGATGGTCCCGAAGGGACGGCTTGATGCAGCTCATTTGCTCACCAGATTGGGGCCACAGAAACTACATGCTGTGTCCCTGATCTGGCTTTTTGCCAGCCCCAAAAGAAGTGCCCACTATTTGGTCAGGTGGGTGGCTTCATAGCAGCTTCTTGCCAGCTTGGGGACATATGTCACCTAAACGACATACCCCCAAGTCACTGGGAACCTGTCGCAAAGGGACTGTCTGTTTTGCCCCTCAGTCTATGGGGAAATTGATGCATAAACAACCTTCAAATACATATTTTATGGATTTTCTTTTGAAATATTCCACTTTCAATGCATGGTAACAAATATTTCAGTGGAATAATGTGTCACAAGATTGAAAGAAGTGTGGATCATGCATACTTACATTTCAGTCTGTATATAAGTTGGAAAAATTGGTTTGTATTAGAGTAATAAAAATCATAATTTTCTCATTGTATTTTTTTCTTCTTCTTGAACAAAATGTCTGAAACTCCGCCCACAGATTTTGTTTGATCTGTGAGGCAGCATGCTTTTTCCAAAAGGTGAAAGCTCTTTTTTTCTGTAAGTAAATGGGAAATGCATTGGAAAAATACATTTCTCAGTTGTCTATTTTTTAATTCTTTCATTAGAAGTGCTTTTTAGAATTGTACTTAACTAAAACTCTTCTTCCCCTTTCTTATATTATGATAGGGATAGCAATCACTTGTGATTAGTTGCTCTGTACTAAGTTGACAGTACAAGTAAAAATGGAAGCTTAATCAGTGGGGGAAAAATGTACCCACATTTTATTTGCAAAATGCTGAAGTAGTTGCTGATTATTAAAGTAGCACAGACAATTTCCTGCCACCTTTAACATAAAACATTCCTTCTGGTAGTGTCACAAATGATTTGCCCATTTTGTCCAGACTAAAACAACCTATTTAACTGTAATTCTAGTCAATCAATCAATTCTGGAAACATTTTCTAGACATTTCCAATGAATCACATTTCTGCATACCACAGGCTCATCTTGCAAATGTAAACATCTTTCTAAATGCTACTGTTTTCAGATTGCAATAACAAAAAGAGAAAACATTCTTAAGAGCTTTGTCAGTATTTTGGTGTTTGGTAGCATGAACTGGATTTTTAAAGAAACAATCCATATGAATGCTGAGATTGACTTTACATGCTCAAATCAACAACAACAACAACATAATAATAATAATAATAATAATAATAATAATAATAATAATAATAATAAATTTTATTTATATCCCGCCCTTCCATGAATATGATCAGATAATAATGACAATGTTTAGGGACCCACCGGTGAAGGAGTTTCATTTTAAGTTATATTATGCACAGAATAAATTATTTAGTACTGAAAGGAAATCTGGAATAGTAGTTTATAAAAGATACATTTTAAGTTTAACATCTATATAATTTGAGTAGGCCACATGGGAAACCAAGAAAAGGTTTTGTTTTTCTATGAATATTGTCACTAACAGAATGACAGATACGTGTTATCCTGTTAGCAAACAATATGGATGCTCTAAAACAAACTTAATGCATAAGAATATACAGTGCGCCTGCATCATACACGGGTGCGCTTTATGCAGTTGTCAGCTAATGCTGAAAGCCGCTCATCATAAAAGGTAATGGCGCACGCGCCCACAGCATATGCACCATGCTGTGCCATGCGCATGAGCCCCATTGTTTTAAATGGGGCTCAAGCATCTGCAGCATTTTCCTTATGCAAGGATGTGTGTGTGTCTAGAACAAATCCCCCACATAAGGAAAGGGTGCCCTGTATATGTTGTTGTGAAAGAATTATATAAAAATGATATAGTATGGGGGGGGGGATAATAGAATCATAGCATTGGAAGAGACCACAAGGGCCATTCAGTCCAACTCAGTTTCATGCAGACATGGCTGTAAGATACCAATAGTTTTGATTAATAGCGTTGTATTGCGCACAAGCCACAGAATCTGCAAAAGTGTATCTTTCTTATTTTGAGGAGAGGTAGGTGAATAGCCTAAGGGTCATGCCACAGATGTCCAACAATAGGATTCAATTGCTTCAAATGAGTTAGATTAGATTGCTTCACATTACACTAAAATATTGACCTAATTTTTTTTACAACACTTGTCAGTGAAGCTACTTTAAACACAGAGGGTTCATACCATTTTAAAACTATACACATCACAGAAGATTAAATGGAGATCAATAAAATACAAGAAATAAAAGTGGAGGAAGCAGAACAAATGTGGGTACAGAACCGAGCAAAAGGAGAAAAAATACCTTTACTGTTAAATATTCAATGCAATTAGTGTTGAGTAGAAAATAACTTAATGTCCTACTCTGTATTTAATTTATCAATATTATCTCATGCAAGGTCAAAAAAATGGCTGAAAGATAATGAGTTTTAGGAACTTCAGGCAGTTCATAGAAAGAATCCCAGCAATTTTAAAACACCAACTTCTATGTAGAACAAATAAGAAAAGGGATGATATATTGCATGGGTGAACAATCACGAGAGTTTTGATGTGTGGATGGGGAATAGTATAAGATTAGTAAGGTAGGTGCTTGAAAACTCCTAACACAAAATGTCTGGTGTTAGACATGATAGATAACACCCCTGAATACCTTTGAATACCAGTACATAGAACTCATGTGCAGGGAGGCACCTATTTTCTTGAAAGCAGAGCTTCTTATTATAATTAAGAAAGAACAACACATTGTCTTTTTTTTAATGCATTAATATTAGAAAACAAAAAGGGCAATGTGCTCCTTTTCCCTCATGATAATGAATGTTATTGTTTTCTCCTAAGGAATACTACTGGTGTTTAGCAGGGGAAACCCACAGTTTTGTTTCAGAGCCTCTTTAAGACTTCTCAATATGGACACTGAAGGCCCTGCTGCAGTCACCTGCAACAGCTGTGGGATGTTTGTCTTCTTGCCTAGGGATGTGGGAAACTTTACCTGCACCAAGTGCAAGTTGGTAGCCCTCTTAGAAGAGAAAGTACAGCAGCTGGAGGCCCAGGTCGCTACACTTCAGCATCATAGGGAGCAAGAGGTTTTCCTGACCAGAATCGACCAGATGGTCCTGGACAGGAAACACACAGAGGAAATTGCTGGGGAGGAGGAGGTCACTTCACACACAACAGAAGTAGATACTTGGAGGAATGTCACACACAGAAGTAGGGAAACCAGGGAACATTCTGTAAGCTTACAGCTACAGAATCAATTTCAATCTCTCTCTACTATCAAGGATGATGAGGAACAGCAGCAGGGACAGACCTCAGGGACAGAGTAGGGGACCCAGAGAGCTCCACCAAAGGGAACAGCCTTGTGGTGGTCGTCGGGGAATCTTTGCTGAGAGGCACTGAACCAGTGGTTTGTGGGCCTGACAAGATGTCTCGGGAGGTGTGCTATCTCCCTGGGACAAAGATCCGTGATGTGACAGAGAGGCTGACAAGACTTGTCAAGTCTACTGAGCATTACCCCTTTCTTTTGGTTCATGTGGGAACCAATGATACTGCAAGACAGCCTTCAGAATATCATAAGGGACTATGAGGCTTGGGAAGGAAGTTGAAAAGAGGTGGATGCACAGGTTGTCATCTCCTCTCTTCTCCCAGTCAAAGGGCATGGGCCAGGAATGGGAGAAGAAATAGCGGATGTAAACAACTAGCTCGCAGATGGTGCCGCCAAGAACTATTTGGATTCTTGGATCATGGGCTGCGGTTCCATAAGGAGGGACTTCTGGCAAGGGATGGATTGCATCTCACACCAGCTGGCAAAAACTTCTTTGCCAATGAGTCTCAAAAATTTGATCAGGAGGGCTTTAAACTGAGATATGTCGGGGAGGAACAGTATTGGAAGGCAAAAAGGCTGGAGAAAATAGTCAACTGCCATAGAGGTGCAAACAGTGCAAGGACCCAACAGTTGGAGGCAAAAATGTTTTGCACAGGCAAGCAAGTAAAAGAACACAGGGATGTTTATCACACTATACTCTTATAGTGCTACTATTCCACTTTCATCACTGCTCTAGCCTCTGCCTGAGAATTCTAAATAACCTCCTTAAAACTGCCATACCAGAATGCAACAGGAGGCAGCTAGAGCAGTGAAAGTGGAATAGTAGCACTATACGAGTATAGTGTGATAAACATCATGGTCTTAAATGTCTCTACACTAATGCACGAGCATGGGAAATAAGCAAGATGAACTCAAAACCTAGTGCAACAAAGCAAATGTGATATAATTGGCCTCACTGAAACCTGGTGGGATGAGTCTCATGATTGGAATGTAGAAATAGAGGCATAAATCTTTTTAAGAGAACAGGCCAAACAGGAAGGAGGAGGAATAGCCCTAATGTCAGGGACATTTACACCAGTGAGAGATCCAGGACATCAATCCTGGAAGCCAGTGGAGAGCATCTGGATAAAAAGTAAAGGGGGGGAAACACAAGGATGTTATTGTGGAGTCTACTACAGACCCCCAAGTCAGACCGAGGAATTGGATATGCCTTTCTAGAACAGATACCATACACTCAGAAAGGAGAGAAGTACCATATATACTCAAATTAAATCGAAAAATTTATGCCTCAAAATGAGCTTCAAAATCCCAGGGTAGACATATATAGGGTCAATACGGTAATCCCCATTGCAGCCACCAGGAGGAAGCGGAGAGAGATGCTGCTGGCTGCTGCAAGGGCAGGGCTGGAAGAGAAAAGATGGCTGAGGCGCTGGTGGAGGCCTATGGCGCTGCCACTTTCTGGCCTCGCTGCAGCCCGAGGAGGATGTGCCTTGAAGGAGGAGGAAAGGGAGAGGAGAGGAGAGCCCCTGGGGAGGAGATGGCCTTCTTGAAGCCAAGCTCCAGCAACCCCTTCCGTTGTTGTTGTTTGTTGTTGTTGTTGTTGTTGTGTTGTTGTTGTGTGCCTCAAGTCATTTTGGACCTGGGGTTTTCTTGGTCCTTCTATCATCCTCTTCCTCCCCTTCTCCTTTCTCTTCCTTCCTCCTCCTGCTGCTCTCTCCTCTCCTTCTTTCTCCTCCTTCTCTTCTCCCTTCTTTCTCCTTCTTTTTTTTCCTTCTCTTCTCTCCTCCCTCCTCCTCCTCCCTCCCTCTCAGGGTGTGTGTGTGTGTGTGTGTGTGTGTGTGTGTGTGCTGGAGCATAGAGGGCTCTCTGGGGCTTGCCTTGGGTGAATGCCACGGGCCCTGGCTAGAGGAGGCCAAGAGCCCTCCCGTCTGTTGGGACCCTGCTCTTCCCCCCCCCCCTTCCACCCCCCAAGGTGGCTTCCTCCAACAAGACCCCTAGGGAGGATCTTCCCAGGTCAGGCACCTCCGGTGTTGTGAGCTACAAGCGTTGTTCAAAGGGGGGTTCCATTGCCTCCTCTGAGGCGGAGACAGTGTGACTTCGGTGTGTGTGTGTGGTGTGTGTGTGTGTGTGTGTGTGCATGTGTGCACCCTGCAAGGGATATCTTGGGAGGTTGTTCAGAGAGGGTTACCTTTGCCTTCTTCTGAGCTGAGGTGTGGTGACTTTCCCAAAGGTTTTCTTGAAAATTTGTTAAGAGGGGGTTGGGCCTTTACCTTCCCTAAGGTGACAGGGACAAGCCCAGAAGGGTGTTTTAATGCCCAAGACAAGAGATTGAACCCTGGGCCTCCTTCACGCTGCCCTCCTGCTTGCTCTCCTGACATGCATTTAACCTCAGAGATCGCCATTTCTTTCAATTCAATTATTATTAGTAGGAATTTGAAAAGAAAGAGGTTTGTCAGCATGAGCTTTTAAAACTTTCTTCCTCAGATGCTTTAGTCTCAGAGGTGCTCCAAAATCTACATGTCCTAAGTCACAGGGTAGGCAACCTTTTTGAGGCCGGGGGCCGGGTTGGTGTCCCCCAGAAAAGGGGGGGGAGAGAGCAAAAAATAATAATAAATAATAAATAATATAGGGCAACATTTCAAATGTAGGCACATTTTTAAAAAGGATACAGGTGAAAAAAATTGATGATTTTTAAAAAAATGTTAATATAAAGGCAGTTTCGTAGGCATGATCAAAATGGAGAACAATTGGGCATAATTCCTAACAGATGGCAGAAATGGACTTCCCTTTCTGCCAACCCCCCTCCCCCACCATTCCAAACAGCACATTTGGGCATTGAAACATGGCTTTACTTAAGATGGCCTCTTGCATATTTCAGAGGCTTATTGCATAACCAAACTCTTTGGGTTTCACACTCACAGGGTTCACATGGCTATGCAAGTGAACTGTCAAGGTGGTTTCACAGTTCTTGCACCAAGTGTACTTCTCAGAAGTGTGTACTTGGTCCAAGGGACTGTGGTTTTTCTTCACTGCACATGCGTTTTAAAAATCACAGCATTTACATTGGCCTTGCCTCAAGGCTTTCTGATATCATCAGCATCAATCATCATCATCATCATCATCATCAGCATATCAATCATCTCATCATCATCATCATCATCCACACGATCTTTGTCAAAGCAAGGGAGACTTGTTAGCACTTAAAGCACACAAAATAAAATTTAAAAAAACCTTGAGGCTCTGGCGACTCACCCCGCCTCCTCCCCACTGCCCCTCCCCCCTCCTCCTCCTCCCCTCCCCCTCCTCCTCTTCCTCTCCTCTCTTCCTCTCTCCTCCCCCCTCCGCCTCCTCCCTCCTCCTCCTTCTTCTTTCCCCTCCCCATCCCCCTTCCTCCTCCTCCTCCTTCTCCCTCCCCCCTCCTCCATGTGCCACGCAGCCTGGGGGCGGGCGGAGGCAGCAGAGGAGAAGGAGGTGGGCAGTGCGGGGCCACGCGGGGAGGCAGGGAGGGCACATGGGCCCGCACGGGGAGGCGGGAGGGCAGTGTAGGGCCACGCGGGGGGGTTCAACGCGGGGCCGCACAGGAGGCAGGTAGGACAGCACAGACTTCCCCCTTTCTCCTCTGCCCCAGGCCGCAGCCCTCTCTCTCCTCCTCTGCCGGGTGGAGGAGGAGGAGGGCAGCACGGCCGCACAGCCCGGAGGAGGAGGAGGAGGAGAGGTGGAGGCAGCAGCAGCAGGACCAGGCTGGGCCGCGTTCTGCCCTCCACGGGCCACATCCCGCCCGTGGACCGGGGATTGCCGACCTCTGCTAAGTCTATTTATATTATTATTATTATATTAATTATTATTAACTGAAAGAGTCTGCTTCCTCAGATGCATTTAGTCTCAGAGGTGCAACAAGATCTGATAACATAAGGATTTCTATTAACATTTTTTAAAAAATAAATGTTAGTTTTTAGCTTTTAGTTGGCTATGGCCTCCATTTTTCTCAAATGCCCAACATTTGGGGGTAAATTTTGTCCAACATGTGTCCTACATTTTGGTCAAATTTGTCCTACAAATTTTGAGTTGGGGGTTGTGATTTTATGATTTCTTTGATGTAACTGTTTATGTTTTATGGAGCCCATCTCAATCCATAAAGAGAGAGGTGGCTAAAAATAATAATAATAAAATTATAAATTTTTTCTACATTTCCCCCGGTTTGGTGGTAGAGAATTATGGCAACCCTACCCCAAAAGACGCACTGCACAGCCACATCATTGACATGCACCCCATGTAATCAGGCCGCAGTAGGGCTCAGGACATTAAAAAAACAAGGGCCCCAAATGTACTTCTGCCCCAGGGCCCCTAAAGGCCTAGCTATGGGCCTGGCTGGGATCGCCAAACTGGGAGAAAAAGAGAAGTCCAAACCCCTTTGCAAAGCTGGGTTCGGGAAGAAGGCAAGAGAGAAAGAAAAAGAAAGAAGGGAATCAGAGTTGGAGAGTCACAAGGCCATCCAGTCCAACCCCCCTGCCATGCAGGAACCCCAATCAAAGCATACCCTAGCCTCTGTTTAAAAACCTCCAAGTAGGAGGCCACCACTTTGAAGGAGTGTGTTCCACATCTAACAGCTTTTACTGTCAGGAAGTTTCCCCTAAGCGGGTGGAATCTCTTTTCCTGTAGGTTCTATAGAGGTATGGAAGTACTCAGGATATTTGGAAACAACTCATGTTTCATTTCACAAGTATAATGATCTCTTAAACTCACCAGATCAACCTTCTAATCCCAAACCTCCTTTGCAAGGTTTTTTCTGGCAAAAGCTGAAGGAATGGCAAGAGAAACAGAGTGGTGATAGGGGTTTGTTTAGTAAGTTTCTGTGTTAAAATCAGGCAAAGTTATAGTTTAAAAAGAGTACTGAAAAGTTTCTCTGGAAACTTATTAGCAATAGCCTTGGGGATTGCCTATTCACCTCTTTTGTGATTGCAGTCTGTGATTCAGCAGGGTCAACCAGTGTGCAAACTTTTAAACTTTAATAACCCATTGAAGCATGTTATTGTTTTCATTAAATATACTTCTAGTAAAAACGTATTCAGAAGATGTTTATAGCATGAACCAACTATGTCATTAATTCTTTATCAAACTGTTCGTTTCAGTTCAATGTAAGACAATTCCTATGTTAAACAGGATATTATGATGTTGCTTTGCAATGCATCCTTTTTTTTTTAAATGTGAAGTTGGTGCTTTACACATGATCAAACTTGCACTCAAAAGAGTTGTAAAATATAAAATTTATGGAAAGTTATAAAGTTACAGAAATTAATCACTGCTAGTTCCTGAACTGGTTTTTTTTTTTTTCTTCATCTTTTAGATCCTTTGTTACACACCCTAAGTTTTACCCTCGACTTATCAAGGGTCATATCAAAATCAAAATTTTGCCCCAAAACATGCCCTCGACTTATACATGAGGCCCGACTTATACATGAGAATATACAGTAGTAGTGATGGTGGACATCAACTACCCTGATATTTGTTGGAAGTCAACTCAGCCAAATCCCAGGTCTAGTAAATTCCTCACTTCCTGGAAGACAATTTCATGTCCAAAGGTGGAAGAGGCAACAAGGGGATCAGCTATTTAGATCTGATCTAACCAACAAGGATGACTTGGTAATGAAGTGCAAGTGGTGGATCCTTAGGTGGAAGTGACCATGTTCTCCTGGAGTTTGTTAACAGTGGAAGGAGAAGCCAGGCATAGTCAGACATGCATTCTAGACTTTAGGAAGCGGATTTCAGTAAACTTAGAGAAATACTGGGGTGATCCCATGGCCAGGAATACTAAAGAGAAGGGAGTTCAGGATGGATGGGAGTTTCTCAAAGGGAGATACTGAAGGCACAAATTCAAACAGTTCCAGTGAGAAGAAAATGGGAGGTGTCGCAAGAACCCAGGATGGATGATAAAGGAACTTTCAACTCAGCTAAATTTAAATGAACATGTATAAGAAATGGAAAAAGAGGAAATCACCAAAGAGGAATTCAGACAAATAGCTAGCATGTGTAGAGATAAGGTCAGAAAAGCTGAAGAACAGAATGAACTCAGGTTGCTAGAGAGGTTAAGAACAACAAAAAGGGCTTTTATAGATATGTCCGCAGCAAAAGGAAGAAGAAGGAAACGGTAGGGCCATGCGTGAGAAGATGGCAAAATGCTAACAGAAGACAAGAGAAAGGCAGAATTACTCAACACCTTCTTTGCCAGTCTTTCTTAGAAAAGGCAAAGGGTGCTCACCTGAGGATAATGGAGCAGAGGACAGAAGAGGGGAATTTCAGCACGAATAGTAAAGAGAAGTAGAGGAACACTTGTTAATCTAAATGAATTTAAGTCTCTGGGACCAGATGAATCCATCCAAGGGTATTAAAAGAACTGGCATGTAATATCGGAGCCATTGGCATAACTTTGATAACTCCTGGAGAACTGGAGAAGTGCCAGCAGACTGGAGGAGGGCAAACATGTCCCCATCTACAAAAAGGGGAAGAAAGAGGATCCAAACAATATCGTCCAGTTAGTTCCATCTATACCAGGAAATATTCTTGAGCAGATCATTAAAAACAGAGTCTGTGAAATCTAGAAAGCAATGCCATAATCACAAAAGTCAACACCCTGGTTTCAGAGAAAGAAGTCATGCCAGACAATATCTTATCTCATCTTCTTTGATAAAGTTTCCAGCTTGTTAGATGAAGGGAATGCTGTGGATATAATAATTCTTTGATTTCAGTAAGGCCTTACAAAGTTCCCCATGACATCTTACAAACAAGCTTGTAAAATGTGGGCAGACAAGGCAACTGTTATGTGGATTTGTAATTGGTTGACCGGACTGAACCACAGGGTGCTCAACAATGGCACCTTTTCATCCTGGAGAGAAGTGACCAGTGGGGTCCCACAGGGCTCTGTCCTGGGCCCAGTACTGTTCAACATCTTTATCAATGACTTGGAGGAAAAAATTGGGGGAAACTTATCAAATTGGCAGATGACACCAAATTAGGAGGAATAGCTAATACTCCAGAGGACAGGATCAAAATCAAAATGACCTGAATAGACTAGAAAGCTGGGCCAGAGCTAACAGAAGAACTTCAACGGGAGAAATGTAAGGTACTGCACTTAGGGCGAGAAAAATGAAATGCACAGATATAGGATGGGGGACACCTGGCTTAAGGAGACAACAGTGAAAGGGATCTAGGAGTCAAGTAGACCACAAGTTGAACAGAGTCAACAGTGTGATGCAGCAGCTAACAAGGCCAATGCGATTTTAGGCTGCATCAATAGAAGTATAGTGTCTAGATCAAGGGAAGTAATAGTGCCACTATATTCTGCTTTGGTCAGGCCCCACCTGGAATATTGTGTCCAGTTCTGGGTACCACAATTCAAAAGGACATTGAGAAACGGGAGTGTGTCCAAAGGAGGGCGACTAAAATGGTGAAGGGTCTGGAAACCTTGCCCTATGAGCAACGCCTTAGGGAGCTGGATATGTTTAGCCTGGAGAAAAGAAGGTTAAGAGGTGATATGATAGCCCTGTTTAAATATTTGAAGGGAGGTCATATTGAGGAGGGAGCAAGCTTGTTTTCTGCTGCTCCAGAGACTAGAACACGGAGCAATGGATGCAAGCTGCAGGAAAAGAGATTCCACCTCAACATTAGGAGGAACTTCCTGACAGTAAGGGCTGTTCAACAGTGGAACAAACCCCTAAGTGTAGTGGAGTCTCCCGCCTTGGAGGTCTTCAAACAGAGGCTGGATGGCCATCTGTCGGGATGCTTTGATTTGGATTTCCTGCATGGCAGGGGGTTGGACTGGATGGCCTTGCGGTCTCTTCCAGTTCTATGATTCTATGACTCTATGATTCTATGTTATTGTATGGACATTTGGGAGATTTGGGGCCAGTTGGGACATTTGGGGGCAATTTGTCAGAATTTGTTAAAAAAAATAAACATTTTTTTGGCAAGTAACATTTAAAGGTAGCAATTCTGTTTAAATAACACTTAACAGCAACACTATTCACTAACATGGTAGTTGCTTCTACAACCTTCCAGCCCCGCTTGAAACCTGAGTAAAACACAAAAATTAAAAATATATAGAAATTTGCACTGACATTTGTTTGTATAATCCTCTGACAATTGTTTGCTATGTCTTAAAATGTCATTCAGTTCGGTAAAGTAGCAGGGGGAATTCTTAATTGTTTGTTGATTCCCAGTGGGAATCAGTGGGGGTCATTAAGATAATGGCTTCCATTCAGAGGCCATGGGTGGCCTCTGAGTAAATCTGATTGCGGAATGCAGGTCTGAACTTAATTGTGGTCCGAGCACAGCTCATGGTGGAAATCTCAGCAAAAAAAAAAAAATAAGAATACTATTTTTTTTCTAGATTTCATATTTTTCAATGTACTTTTCATTAAAGCATATATGGCACTGTCTCAACAGCTGGAATGTACTTTTATGGCTATTATCTTAATATCTTCAGCATATATTTCTTTGTAGTTTCTGCCTTTAAAAGAACTGACATTAATTATAAAGTGTGGAAGTAATTTAATATGTCACTGCAGAATTTTGCAGCTTGAAACAGCTCATCCTTCTATAATTAAGTCAATAAAGTTAACTTAATTCAATTTCAACTGTGCTGCTTTTTTTAGGTCTTGTGGAGTGATTACAATTAGTAATTCATAATTAGTATTTTATTGATGTCCATACACCGGATTGCCAGGGATCATCAAGATACAGCGATGATTGGAGGTAATTTGATAAACATTCAGAACTGTTGCATTAATGACATGCCTCCCAATTATGTCTAGAGTTAATGAATGAATTTAAATATTATGGAGATGAATTTAAAGGACAGCTCAACCTTAATTATTATACAGTTTTTCCCTCTAACATTCTAATTAGAACTCTTCTGCTTATAACCTTTTGTATGAGAAAGGAAGAAAACTGAGGAAGGGAGTTAAAGGTTATTTAAAAAATGTGTGTTTGTGGGAGCATGTATAGGAATGGTAATGGTCTCAATCCCATTTCCTAACATGAAGACACCACAACAAGCAGGCCCCTTTATTCCCTCTGAACATTCAAGTTGGCACAGAATATTGAAAGGTGACCTATAGACACCGTGCCCTAGGCATACAGGCAAGGAATAATTCTGCAGTTTTAGTTGTGACATTGGACAATACCATACCACACAGTTATAACATAACACTATTTATACTAGTTATAACACTATTGTTACACTTTTACTGATATGAACTGATATGTGGAATCCTGGGATTTGTATTTCTGTGAAGCCTAAGAGCTTTCTTGCTGAGCATTTTAAATGCCCTTTCCTCAACTACAAAGACCAGGATTCCACAGGAGACGGCCATAGCTGTTAAAGTCAAATATTAGTGCTATAACAGTGTAGTGTGATATTCTCCAATGTGTTCTTCAGGTGCAATATACTGCCCAATTGAATGGGGAGTTATGGAAACTCTGCTGTGTATAAACAAGAATAATCAAATAAAAACTTCTCACAAAATACTTGTATAGTGGTAGTGGAATATGTATTACAAACAAAAATGATATTGGGAAAGGTCACAATTATTTCATTGTCATTCAGATGACTAACAGAATAATGTGGTACTTCATTTTATTTACAACATTTCCCCACAGGTAGAAAATGACTTTCCTTTGTTCTTGGAAGCACTTTTTTATAGTTCATTTTAATATATATTTTATATATTTTAAAATTTTTCCTTTTCAGATTTCCAATGCATTCAGTATGTAGTTCAGGAAACCTGATCCTGTAGGAGAAAAAATAGTTCTCTGGAGATGCCAGCCACAGATGCTGGCAAAACGTCAGGAATAAACTCTTCTGGAACATGGCCGTATAGCCCGAAAAACACGCAAAAAAACTATGGATGCCAGCCATAAAAGCCTTCAACTTCAAATTTAAAAAGTTTTGTTGAGAATAAAATGTTAAAATATTTCTATCCTGCACATGAAAAATCTCACACACTTCTATGGTTTGCTTTGGACAACTATTTTGACTTAAACCAATGATTTAAATAAATTATATTTTACTATACTATATGCTGAACTAAGAAATGAAGTGGTGTGGCATATGGAATTCAAAGATATAGCTGTGTTAGTCTGTTGAATTGGTGTGTAGTGAGATCTTGTAGCTAAATAAAAGAAAGAAGTTGGCAGCACAAACTTTCATAGAGTTAAGTCTACAGTGTGTGGACAATGCCAAAGACTTAGCATATTCCATGGGTCAGATACCCAAGACATTGCAGGCAAGTAATAAATGCAAATTAGAAAACATTGAAAACTAAAACAAAAAAACACTATGTCTCTAGACCTGCCACTCTGGTTTTTGGGAGCAGAAATGGAGAAATGAACCCATGGCTGCATCAACACTGCAGACAAGTAGTGGAGGGAGTATCAGTAATAAATGCCAAGTTCATGGTTTCCTCCTTGGGAACATCTGTCACTTAAAACATTTTAAACAACCCAACAGGTCAAAAGGTGGTTTCCCCTCTTCTTTCTAAAACACAAACTGACAATAAGTTTCAGAACTGAAAGCTGTGGTTTGTTTTATGTCACAGTAGAAGAGGAAGACTGTTGGTATTTGGAAAATAAAATATGCCAGCAAGCACACATCTAATCTTTTATCTTTCCATACTTGAATATAATGCTATTTCTTCTACTCAAAACCCTCCCCTCCCAGTTAATTGGTTCATATTGTGCTATGAGGTAAATGCAATCCTACCCTACCATGGATGTTTTTAGAACCATTAAAATCCACATGGTCTGAATTTGTGACGTGGAGAGATTGCTTTTAATTTTAATACAAGGAACTCTCAAGACAGGGTTTGAAAATCAATAATTAATTAATAAATAAATAATAATAGTAATAGTAATAATAATAATAATAATAATAATAATTTGTTTCTATCTTGCTTTTTTCTCACGAAATCAAAGTGGATTACAACAAAAGCATTAGATACAAAGGCCTGTTACAGACAGCCAAAATAAAGCTGCTTCGAGTCACAGTGGAGGTATGGTGTTTCAATGATGCATGAGTCATAAGAGTCCAGAAGTCGCACCAAAGCCACACTCCAGCCCTAAGGATTGGAGCGTGGCTTTGGTGTAGCTTCTGGACTCTTAGGACGCATGCATCATTGAAACATCATACCTCCACTATGACTCGAAGCAGCTTTATTTTGGCTGTCTGTAACAGGCCAAAGTATACTCCCCACCAAATAAAACTTAAATGACATAATAATAATAAAGAAGAATAAGTATAGAAAATATAATGAACATAGTCAAAAATTATGGAAAAATTATCATGTATTATGAAAAATCAATCTTTACAAAGGTTTTATAAAGAATGGGATCCGTGGCTTGAATATGTAAAATTAGAAAGAATTAAGAGTCGCTGGATAGCTTTAACAGATAGCTAAGAGGTTAATTGGAATTAAGAAGATAAGAAAAGAAAGAATAAATGAAATATTAAGACAGTAACTTCACTAAAAGAGCCAAGGTTTATATCAAAGTAATTTTTTTTCTGAATAAGATATATGATGTTTTCATGTTATTTGATTTCTTTTAGGATGAATTATAGATAGGATTGATAAGACAGAAAATAATGGATGAGACACAGACATAATGATGTAAACTCGACACATGAATGGAAGGGTTAAAAGAGAACACTCTCTAGATAATAGTGAAAGATATTTAAAAGTAATAAGGGAAAAGTGCATTAACGCGTTCATAGCCACAGCTAGGAAGTAAGTTTATTTTTTGTTATATGTTTGTATACGTCAATTGTAAATGTCTTTCTGTGTTCGTTTGTTTTTAATTTTGAGTTTTAGACAATAAAATTTATTTTAAAAAAATATGAAACATAGCCATGCAAAATACAAAAACCAAAATACATAACTTAATAATAGTTAAGATATCATATATCTAACTGACAATATCTAACTCTCTCCTAGTGGCCTCTGCTTTCCTCCTGGGCCCTGCTCGCGCAGTGGTTAAATGCCTGTACCGCAGCCACTCACTGACAAACCATACAGTTGCGAGTTCAATACCAGCAAAAGGGCTCAAGTTTGACTCAGGCTTGCATCCTTCTGAGGTCGCTAAAATGAGTACTCAGATTGTTGGGGGCAATTAGTTTACACTTTGTAAACCGCTTAGGGAGTGCTTAAGTGCACTGATGATAAGCGGTATAGAAATGTGCTTGCTATTGCTTGCTATTGCAGAAAAAATACAGTGCAAAATACAAAACAGCAATAGCAACAAGAGACTAGTCCCTTATACTCCCTCAAGCATTAACTAATAATAACAATAATAACATTCATCTCAGTTTAAAATAAATTAAACAGTTAAAACAATTCAAAACTCAGATGCCACACTCTATCTCCATTTCCGCCTCCCTCTCAGAAGACGTCCGCAGGGATATAGAAGTGCTGGAGTGGTGGTAATTGGAGCCGGCATTTTTAAAGTGCCGCTCTCCATCTGCATCTCCCTCACAGAAAGTTCCAGGGGGACTGAATTGGTACTGGGTGGGGCGGAAGGCTCTGGTCCGGTTTTCCTCTCAGGCTGGTGGCCTCTGCTCCCCTCCTGGGCTTCTTCCTTCAGCTGTTGCCACTGGTATTGAGAAAAAATGTATTTTCTAAAGTTTTAAGCATTTCTGTCCAAGCATCACTTGTGTTTAAAAATCTTGTCAGCTGGTGTACATAATTCTTCCACTGTATGATAAAATGTGAGTGATAGTGTGCAGGAAGTTATCTAATATGGACAGTGAACTGCTCTACCAAATCACATCTCATGTATTCAGAGTCACCATCTGTGACAGTTAAAAGACATTCATTCCTTTCTGAGTGCTAGGTGATATAAGAAAATCTGAACTGATATTTTAATTACCTTTAAATGTCATAGAACTTTCACTGAAATATTATTGCCTATATCTAACAATATATCCAACTGTATGAATAGTATGTTCATATTTTTCATGGATGTTATTATTGATTTCAAACAATCTTGATAGGGCAGGATTAAAAAAATATCATATGAAAGTTGATTTCAAATACAGTACACACACATACATCTTGGATTCAGGTTTATAGTATGTGTTTGTGTGTTCACATGAATATGGATTCAATATACAATGTATTAACCTGATCTGTATTTTATGCAATAAGCTTGGCTGTAGGTAACAAATATTGGGAATGGGTTGATATGTTTGTTTATTTTGTTTTTAAAAGGAAATTCAAAGGAAAGCTGAAAAATGGGTTAACAGTTGATATCTCAAATACGTACAGCTTTGTAGTTCTGGAGCTGTTGAAAACCAACTCTTTGAAAACCAAGGAGTCTTTAAAAGCTCCATGGGTAGCTGATATATCTGTCTACTTCCCATAGCTATTTGTACCTAACTTTGCAGACAGATAGTGCACTACCAATAAATAACAGTATTGCTAGAAGTAATGTGTATAGTTACGGTTCTTTGTAATGGGAATAAAATGTACTGTTTCAAAATCTTCATAGTAGGGGTTTGTGTGACAGCTCAGCAGGCTAAAAGACTAGCAATGAACGAAGATTGGTGCACTGGAGGGTGTAGTTACTATATATTCTTGGTCTATCATATCACTAAGTAAACTCCATGGAGTAAGCTGGAACTATGAACATGAAAGGAAGAGGCTACAAACTCACATGTCTCAGAGTAGAAATCTGAAAAGCATTTACAGAATGCATCAATGAAAGATGAAGGCTGGATTTGCAGAACTGCCAAAGACATGAACCAATTGCTCCTTTAATTTAGTGTCAGGGTAGGTTAAAATTCAACACTCCCCCCCTCCAAAAAAAAAACAAGTAATGACAGGAAACTGTTTTAACTACAATATCTATACTGTGAATAATACAGCTGAAGTATATGGAAACTATATGAAAACATTATTATTTGTTTTGGTCAAAGACCGTAAATAGACATACATATATACATTATTATTGAAACAACAGCATATGAAACTGCCAGAACTCTTAAGAACTCCTAAGGGAAAGGCTTTCTCTTGATCCCAGGCTCACTTGGTGAAGACATGGCTGCTCCCACCCTTTGAAACTCCCTTCCATGAGAGGCTAGGTTGTCCTCCTCCCTGTTCTCCTTTTGCTGACAGTCAAAAACTTTTTTTCAAGCAGACTTTTAATGGGTAATTGCACCCAGGGAGGCTTATTATTGGGGTGTTTGCTTTTGTATGTTTTTAATTTAGTGTGCGTTTAATGATTTTATGTGGCCTATAAAATGAATGACTAAATAAAAGGTTATGTCTAAGCAAATGTATAGATAGATGTTTTTAAAGAAAAGAACAAACAGTAATACTTCAGATGAGTGTCATTATGCAATTAACACAGTTTTGAGTATAATATTTTGATACCCAACCATGAAATAACGAGACCAGATACGTATATTGGATGAATAAAGGGCCATTTATTTGACCTATAATCTATTTAAAGCTAAGCACTTGAACTTCAACCTTAACTTCAAACTCTGAGCAAATTGATTAAAGTGTAAAGCCTGGTGCGGGTCCAGCTGAAACCAGGGTCAATCCTAGACTTCCTCTTCAGCCTTCCCTTTGGGCACAAACACCGAACCCCAAGGTAAATCCGATGATTCGGACTGCATCCTCAGTCCAGTCCTAGGAAGGTAAACATAAGGCACTCTCCCCCAAACCCCCACGAATTTGTAAGGTTGAGCAAAACCCCCATGTCTACCCCAAAGGCAGGTTCTCTCACAACTCCACGCCCCTTGACATGTAAAGCTGATCAAGAGCCTAACCTTTCACCACAAAGGGGTGCCAATGGTGCATACCAAACAGTTCTTTAACCCCATATGGGCCAGTGAAACCTATTTAACAGCCACCCAAAGCCAATCACCAGTCCCGGCACACAGTATGGGGTAGGCAAAAAACCCCGGGAAAAGGGTAGAAATTCCTACCCGGCTCCGAAGTGACCAACAAAGTTCATACTGCATTTAGGGTGGGCTGCTTCATGGAAAAGAGGCAGGATGGGGGGGGGTGTATTGTCCTTATATACTGACTCCGCCACCCATCACATGCCTCAGCTTAGTCCAATGGACCTTGCTTATATTGAAAATTCTGGTCTCTATCATGGAGGGTATCAAGGCCCCACCCTTCCTCAAGGCTCTGCCAATTGTCCTAGTGTGAAGTATATGTATATTCCTCAATGAACTCAATTACAGTTAATGATGAGGAAGTCAGCATAGCTGATCTGTTACTTACATATTAACTGACTGGTTGACACTTGTGAAGATCTTTTGTTCATATGAAAGTGGAATGACTATGGCCTGTTACAGACAGCCAAAATAAAGCTGCTTCGAGTCATAATGGAGGCATGGTGTTTCAATGATGCATGCGTCTTAAGAGTCCAGAAGCCACACCAAAGCCACGTTCCAGTCCTTAGGGCTGGAGCGTGGCTTTGGTGCGACTTCTGGACTCTTAGGACGCATGCACCATTGAAACACCATACCTCCACTGTGACTCGAAGCAGCTTTATTTTGGCTGTCTGTAACAGGCCTAAGTTCTTCTTGAACTATTAAGAAACACATTAACATCACACGGTTAAAGTGAGGCCTGTTTCTCCCCACCCCCACAAAAAAACTGTAACAGCAAAAAGGTTTTTTAAAAGGTGATTCCTGAGCTGTACAGATGGGCGGTGGGACATCACCCTTTTTTGCCCAATTAGGGCTGCAGCAACCGCACGCTGCGGCCTCCACATGGAACAAAAAGAAACAATAAAAGGGGGTCATAGTTGTGACAGGGCAGTATGATGACACCCCTTCTGTGCTGCCCCATTTGGGCACTGCACTGGAGTTGTGCCATGATGCTGCACGCCATCTAGAAGGGTGCACAATATCATGGTATAATGGGGGTGGAGTCATGGCATCCATGGCTTCACCCAGAGGCCGGCACAAAGTGCTAGTCTGTATTGAACCTATATAACTCTAGTAATGATTTTGACTATAAGTAAAACTGAGAGCCAGCATGGCATAGTGGTTTGAGTGTTGGTCATGAAACCCACTGGGAGACCTTGAACCAGTTGTATAGTATCAGCCTCATGTGAAGTCAATAGCAAGCCTCCCCTGAATAAATCTTGCCATGAAAACATGTGATAGGGTCATTTTTGACTCAATGTAAGTCAGAAAATACTTGAAGGCATATAACACAAAGAGAAACACACACCTAGGTAAAACTGGTTCTCACTAATGAATCAACATAATATTTCATGATACTTTCACCTTGAATTCCTAGATAAAACTGCAACATAGTTCCCTCAAGTAAATGTGTGCATAACATATCTCTGTTCTCTGTTCTGGCCTAGCAATCCCTATTGTTAAATTCATAAGAATATCTTTTTTACCTAGCAATACTTATCTTTTACTGTCAACACCCTGAACTAGATGTGTCAAAACATTTTAATCACCTCCTGTTTTTTGAACAAAATATATACCACAAGAAGCAGCACAGTGACATTGTCAACATATTCCTATTTATGAAATAGTTTAAAAAAGCAATCAATCTGTAGTGAGTTCAACAAGTATGGGCTAATTTTATTACATTTCTATACTGGTTATTCCTTTAACAGGAAGCTTTATTTTTTGCTGGGAGTATATTATCATGTTCTGTTTCATCTTGCCAGGAAAGTGGATGCAGGTGTGCAATGGTTTTTCCAACCAAAGCCTGAACAGATGGGCAAAAAGCACCACCTTCAGACCAATCTGAGGGTGTGGCATACAGATGATGCATGCCCCTGGATTGGTCAGAAGTCATGCTGAGGCCAGCTAAAGCTGCCAAAGATGGTCATAAAAGGAGCAGGGGGGGGGGAATCACTCCTTGCTGGTGATCTATTCCAGATCGTGGCAGCAGCTGGCCTCAATATCAAGGTTTGCGGTCACCATGGTCCCATGATGATCGGAGGTTGATCAAGCCTGGCATGACTACTGGCTGTTCCAAGCTGCCAGTCTATTTGACTTTCACACAAACAATGAGTAGACATTCACAGGAGATTGTAATACCCTTTTTTTCAGCCATACTAAAATTTATATCACAATTCATTTTAAATCAGCTGCATTCTCCACTGTTACTTTGAGAGGAAGGGAAACTTGGAATCTTTGTAACTATGGAAAATATCTATTTCTGCACGCTTACTGAATATACTGAACTATAAATTGACATCATGTATAAGTCAGGGGCAGGTTTTGGGGTCAAAAGAACTTACAAAATTTCAGTAGGCATAAATGTATGTGCTTACACTAAAGGCTGGATAGATGAGAGAGTAGTGTGTGGGGGGGTTCTATGGGTAAATGACCCATGGGAAAGACTATGCTTCCAGGATAGACATAGGCTCTTGTCTTTCACCAGTGGATGTTTTTCTTTTCTAGTAAGAGTCATAGTGCAATACTTATAGTAGTTACATTGAACCATGGAAAAGTCAGCTGTGGTTTTTGTGGTCAATTTTTTTACTAAAATTGCTAGACATACATGAGTATATACAGTAGTTATGAGAGTCAAACTAACACTTTCCCTAGAATTTGGGAGGGGGGCACACAGCAGGAACCATGCATCATTACTGGAGTAGTCCCACTTTATCTGGGCCATGGCCATAACTACTGCTATCATATGTTTCCAACCTATGCTTGTCTAAATTTAATCTGGCCCTTGGGGTGGAAAAAAAATCCCTACCCCTTCAGTAAACAGAGGATCTTGTATTTAAATAGTCACAGTCTCATCGTTTTTTTTAAATGAAAAAGCAAATTTTCAAATGTTTATTCAAGAAAATAAATATATTCTTTGTCTTCACAATCTGAAAACAATCCATATGTTATAGGACCAATGTAATTTCATCCCACTTCATTAATATATGCTACTCTCACAAGCAGAAAAAGGAAGAACTTTACTGTAATAACTGAATTCTATTATAATGGTTAGTTTTGTTTGTTTTTAATTGTAGTGTTCTTTTAAATTGTAAACCACATTGAGTCCCAATTTAAGAGGGAAAGTGGAATACACACACACACACATATATAATCACATTTCAGCATGCATTCTCAATGAACATGACATGCACAGTTTTCCTTTTACTATTACTACTACTATTATCGCTGCCACAGCTATTGATAATACTAATGATACTAATTCTACCTGTAGTAATCATCATCATCTTCAAAGGTGTATGCTGAACCTATGCATGGAACAGATCTGAATCTTTTAAATCCATGAAGCATTTCTTCAAGGTGATTGATTGATTGTTCCATCTCACATCTGATTCCCCACTACATCTCAAGAGACTGCATTCTAGTCTAGATTTTAGTTTCTCAGTCTGAAACTTGCCATTCAAGCCAACACATTACAAATATTCTCCCAAAGGTCAAGGATCACTTAATTGGATTTCTGACAGTGATGTATGAAGACAGGAGAACTCTTAGTAAAACAAGCTTTCTTCATGTCCAAAACATATTGGCTCTGTAAACTATATCATCACTGCCAGCTTAAGGGCTATAGTTTCTATTTGTGACCAGAGTGCTTGTAAATAATGATGGCAGCCAGTGAATATTTTAGGCACAATCCACAGGCTATTTGGGCTGTAACTCATGTTAATCACAATGGAGATTTTCACACAGGAACACGATAGGGACAGGATTGCTCCCCTGTCCTTATCCCATCTGTTACCCGAATGAAAGTGATAGTGAAAATCACTTTCACATGAAAGTGGGCTGAAAGGTGCTTTTAGCGATCAGCTGAAAGTGTTTTCAACCTTCATTGTAATAAAGGATTCTTCCATTATTACAAAAAACTGGAAATGATGTCTGAAAGCTCTTTTCAGCCCACTTTCATGTGAAAGTGATTTTCACTATCACTTTCATTCGGGTAACAGATGGGATAAGGACAGGGGAGCAATCCTGTCCCTATCGTGTTCCTGTGTGAAAATCTCCATTGTGATTAACATGAGTAGGATAAAATTTAGCCCAAAATGTAGGACATTTAAGGTCCTCTATTTTTCTTAAATAGTCTTCATTTTGGACTGAATTTTATCCTACAATTGTCCTAAATTTTGGTCTAAATTTTGTCCTACATTTTGTCCCAGATTATAGTAGAGAATTATGGCAACCCTAGGTGCAGTTTTTGTATGGCTTGAGGGTTTGCTATTCACAGAAAAATACAGAAAAAAACAAAACGCTAGACCCACAATTCAGAGCATAGAATTAATGTGTCAAATATAACAATGCAATATTATATTACATTTAAAGTAATGTGGATTAGAACGTTTTCTAAAATCACATAAAGACAATAGTAGAATGTTAAAATTTTGTCTAATGAGTAATACTAACAAAGCAAAAAAAAAAGTTAATTAAGGAGAGCATGAAATTGGCCATTTTAGTTGATTTAGGGATTTTTTTTAATAGAACATTGGTAGTCTTGTGTTAAGAATCACTAAATTACTCATGAGTCATGAATTGATGCTACTCCTGAGTAAAAAATTATAGCAATGGGCTATATGTTATTTTTCTGAGTAACACTTTTTAGCTTTGCCACATATAAAGTAATGTTGGGATTATAATACTTAATTTTATATTCAAAAATTTGAAAGTATCTTTTTGAATTCAGTCTGTAAATAGCAATAGCAATAGCAGCTTCATTTATACACCGCTTCATAATACACTAAGTAGTCTCTAAATGGCTTAAAACTGTAAGCTATATGCTTCTCTCTTGCCATGTGTATATGCCAGTGCCAATGGCACGCTCATGACAACATTATGGCACCACGATGTGCAGACGTGTCCATCACGTCAAAACGGCAGCGCCCATCTGTACAGGGCGCCACCATTTTGATGCCCTCATCATGTGCTAGGGTTGAGGTATGTGTGGGCACAGCGCCCTCGGCCAACCCATAGCACGTGACAAGGATGCCCTATAGGCCCGTCTGGACCAGGCATACCTTTACCTTTTAAAGACCAAATTGCTATCTAAATAATTCAATGTTGAAACAATTTTCAAAGAGAAGTCTCAAATATACTCATGATAACAAACATCATCCAGGATGTTCAGGAGATGACAATTTTTCATAAGGAAGACTCCCAGTTTTTAAACTCAGTGTAACTGGGATAGATGAAGAACAATCATTTTGTCTGAGTTTGTGTGACTGAGCTGTTATCCATACATAGGAAAAGAAGTGGCTTATTTTCATCCCATGTTGAATCTACCATTTAAACTACACATGTGGCCAGAACAGTGGGAAACTGGAACCAACACATGACCCAGGGCTAATTACCAAAGCAAAATAACCCCAATTTGTTCTGGTTCAAGCCAGAAGTAAGAACTATAGCACAAAATTCCAGTTTGGAGACAGGAGGAGGGGCTATGTGGCTGGCAGAAGTAGTCAAAAGTAGGCACCATAGCATGAGCCACAGCCACGATTCCTGGCCATATTTGTTTTGTTGCCCACCAGCAAATTGGGGAGGAATAGAAAAAAATTAATAATAATCAGGAAGTAATAGTGTCATTGTATTCTGCTTTGTTTAGGCCTCACCTGGAATTCTGTTTCCAATTCTGGGCACCACAATTCAAAAAGAGACTGGAGTGTGTACACAAAAGGGTGACCAAAATGGTGAAGGGTCTAGAAATCATGCCTTACGAGGAGAGACTTAGGGAGCTGGATATATTTAGCCTGAAGAAGAGGTAGTTAAGAGGTGATATGAGAGCCTTGTTTAAGGATTAGAAGGGATGCCATATTGAGAATGGAACAAGCTTGTTTTATGAAGCTCTAGAGAATTGGACACAGAGCAATGGATTCAAGCTGCAGGAAAAGAGACTCCTAAACATTATGAGGATTTTTCCAACATTAAGAGCTGCTCGGCAGTGGAACACCCAGTCTTTGGAGGTTTTTAAATTGAGGCTGGATGACCATCTGTCAGGGGTGCTTTGATTGTGTGTTCCTGGCAGGGCAGGGGGTTGGACTGGATGCCCCTGTGGTCTCTTTCAACTGGTGCTTATGCGTAAACGGATCTATGGTATGTCAGTGAGTGGATGGTCTTTCCTTTTCCAATAAATGGTTGAAATAGATAATATGGCAGCAACAGAATATTTTCCAAGCAAACAGTTCTTCAAACTAATAAACTGAAAACAGAAATATATTGTTGTGTGATGTGAGTTGTGTTTTGACTAGCTGCCTTTTGCTGAAACCAGAAAATCTCATGCATTCTTATTCCAATACGATACAACATGCATTAAGTATTGATGATGTACACTTAGATAATTGAATGACATTGTGTCTTGTCATGATGGAACCACTGGAAATTTTCTCCTTTCTGTATGAGGTTTTATCTTACTCTGTGATCTAATTTAAATATGCTTGCATTGGCATGGAGCCTAAGAAAAGCACTTACCCATCTTGAGTATCTTTTATACAGTCATTGTGTTTACTTATTTGCTTGTTTCTGTAAGTTCATTGTTTACATACCAACAAAATATGACTTCCTTCCTCTGTGTAGATGCTGTAGACATGTGAATTGCTACAGTATGCACTTTTTCAGGGAATGGCTTATTACCAGCACTCAAGCAGTTGTTATGCTTCAATTAAAGGAATTATTGTACGGCCTGAAGAGAAACCAAAGCATGAGACCCTTAGCATGTGCTATTCGACAAAATTCTGGTGTCAATAGATTTGAGCGTGTTGGCTTAGACACTAAAAATGTTCTTTTCACACATGATCTTTTGTTGTTCATTTCAAAGACCCAGCAGTTGATCTCAGTTTTGATGCAATTGATTAATAAATTTAATAAAATATCTGGGTATTCATTTAACTGATCCAAGTCATAATTAGTGCCAAATTGACTTTATGGAGGCAATCCATATTTGAAAATTGATAAGGAACTATTTTTATGTAAGGTATGGGAATATACTTAGTATGGATATATTTTTGTTCTTATAAATTTTAGAGCAGTTTAAACTACTTCTATCAGCTAAATGGCAATATCTACAACTGAAATATTTGTTACAATCAAGATTTGAACCTGCAGCTGTAAGTGCATCTCAGGTTCACTGAATATTAGACATGAATTGAGGCCAACCAAATTTTCAAACCAACTATATTTCAGATAACGTAATTTCTGTTATTTATAAATAAATATAACCTGTGAAGTTTAGAGCAAGAATGGAATAGAGAACTGGAATATCCACTTCTGATTGGCCATCCCACCCCCCTCCACGCCGGAGGCTGTGGAGCTGGGATGGGCTTTTTGCTGCCCTCCTACTGGTGGAGACCAGGGCAGTTAAAATCATGCCATGGCTTGTTGCCATGGCATGAGGCTTTAGGGGGTGTGGTTAAGGGCATGCTTTGCCTGTCATCCCCTGGTTGTCTCCTTCCTGGATTAACAGTCGACCCACTCACCCGCCGCTGGTATAGTGTGAAGTTTCACTTGGTCACCTAGGGGCTGTGTAGGAATTTTTCCCCTTTTCCATGGGGTTTTTCGCCTAAACCACACTGTTTCCAGTTGCATAAGGGAGATTGGCTGAGTTGGAGTCACAATAATACATGATTTGGTTTGAAATTTGTTGATTCTAATTGGACATATTTATTTATATTTTGCATAAATCTTTGGATTTGATCTCGGCGAGCACCTTGGACACCCTACTGGGTGTTAGGAAAATTTCTGGAAGCACCTCTATGGGCCTTGCGACCTGGGGGGTGGATGAAAGGAATGGACCTTGGGTCTGGCTGGAAGGTATACCCCGACTTTAATCTTTGCAGATTGGGAAGGGGGACTTCTTGCTGGGCTTCCTTATGCGAGCTGTCCAATGGCAACCCAACTTATGGACTGTTGTTGAGGGCCCAGGTGTTATCGTCCTTGTTAAGCTGCAGAGGTAGTCTGTGGTAAGACACCGGTATGCAGCTTTCCCTGTCTCCCACATTTGTTTTGGTTATGATACTAGTTGCAGTTCCATTAAGAACTTAATAAATAGGTCAATAAATGGCCGTTTTTAACCCATACAACTTGTGTCTGGTCTCTTTATTCCAGGGGTAGGGTAGCAATAATCAATGCTAATTGGTTTCTGCAGCATGTTTTGGACCATAATATTAGAAACACATTAAACATATGGAAGTACTTAGAACAGCATAGTAACAAATAGGCCACATTGTTTTCTTTAGATGCAGAAAAGGCCTTGGATAATTTCAACTTGGCTTTTTTATTTATTGTTTCAGAAGGCATGGCTTTTGGAAATAATTTTATTAAATGGGTTAGATATAATTGTTGTTGTTGTTAACTGCCTTTGAATTTATCACAACTCATGGTGACCAGGTGAATGAGACATCACTAAAAAAAACCAACCACTCTGTTCAGATCCTACAGGCTCAGCTCCATGGCCTCTCTGATTGAGTCTAACCATCTGGTGTGTGGTTTTCTTTTCTTTCTATTCCTTTCCACCTTTCCTAGCATCATTGTCTTTTCTAATGAGTAATTCCTTCTCATGATGTGGCCAAAGTACGACAGCCTCAATTTAGTCACCCTTGCTTCCAGGGAGATTTCTAGCTTGATCTGTTCTAGGTCCCATTTGTTTGTTTGCTTGTTTGTGTCCATCCACGGTGTCCTCAGCATACTTCTCCAGCGCCACATCTCAAATGAGTTGATTTTCATTTTCTCAGCTTTTTTCACTGTTCAGCTCTCACATCCATACATTGTGATGAGGAATAAATGGCTTGAATGATCCTAACTTTAGTATTCAGTGTAATATCTTCCCACTTTAAGATATTGTCTAGTTCCATCATAGCTGCTTTTAGTAATCCTCACCTTCTTTTGAGTTCCTGTCTCCATTATGATCAGCTTTGTGGGAACTTTATGGGCCTGGCCTTATTGGCTCTGAGACCAGAAGAGGTGGGACCTCTGGCTGATTTTGATTGCTTGTTTGGGGCCTATATAAGGCCACTTGGCTGGCCAGAGTCACCATTCTGGATTGGATCTCCCCACCGTTCCCACCCTGGTGTAGTCATGTGGTGGGACTGAGGGCACTGCTGTCACAACATTCCAGGAGTGGAAGCATGTGTCATAGATCTGGTGGGCATGGCTATGTGTGGTGCAGATCACTGGTTATTGGGAGTCCTCAATGGGACATGGAGGTGCTGAGATACCAATGAGGGGACAAACATCTTGTCAGTGTCCACCAGTGACAAAGGGTGGGGACTGGGAGAAATCTGAGCCTCTCTGCCATCATTGGACCCGGCCGTGACCAGGCAATGGGATCATTGATCAGCAGTCGGGTTAGTCAATTCCAGATCCTGACCTCAGGCCAACCCCACCTGTCAGCTGTATTTAAGAAAGGTGTGGCTTTTGTTCTCACTTTGCTGCACCCCTTTGCCTTGCAATAATAGTTAATGTAGAGTTATCTAATACATAGATACTACAAAATGGAACAAGACAAGGATGCCCATTGTCACCATTCCTGTTCACTTTTGTATTTGCGGTCTTGAACAGAAATATAAGGCAAGATACACACACACATACACACAATAAAGGATTTTGCTGATGATTTGGTGATTATAAAAAAATAATGGGGAAAATTGGTAACTTGGTAGAGTATAAGATCAATAAACAAAAGACTATGATGTTGACCAAAAATACAATGATCAATGAAACACAACTGATGGATAACATTGATTTTAAAATTGAGAAGAAAGTGCCATATTTACTAATCACAATGACAAATATGAGTGGTTTAGCAGAAATAATTGTAGTCACTATTGCCAAGGTTGTCAAGTCATGTCTAACAATAGGGGGTGGTGCTCATCTCCATTACAAAGCCAAAAAAGCCAGCATTGTCAGAGACTACTCTGTGATGATGTGGCCAGCATGATTGCACAAAATGCTGTTTACCTTCCCACTGAATTGGTACCAGTTTATTTACTTGCATTTGCATGCTAGGTTGTCAGAAGCTGAGACTAGTGGTGGGAGCCCACCCCATCATGCAGCACCTGGGCCTTCAACTGCAAACCCGCCAATATTTCAATCATCAGCATCTTAACCACTTTAGCCATCAAATCCCTCCCCCACATGAATCGTGTATTATTTCAAAATAATCATGTTAAGATGTGGAATGAAATTAAAAAAGATATGAACAGATAAAAGACATTAAATCTGCCTATGTTAGAAAGAATTTCAGTGATAAAAATGAATGCATTATCTAGAATATTGTTCCTGTTTCAAACACTAGTTGTGACAAATAATTTACTACTTGAATAATGACAGAAGGACTTATCTAGTTTTATATATTAAAAAAGACAAAGCAGAGAAACAGTTGTTGAGGCATGACCTCCAACTCTACTGTTTTTGCAAGGACAATCCTGCTTACTTGTCTGTCGTTCCAATTTTTCAGCTGCTTTTAAAATGTACTTTCTCCTCCTCCTACTTCTCCCCTTTGTCTTTGGCTTACTGCAGTTACTGCAAACTTAATTCAATACAAGGAAGACAAAAGAGTAGGGGAGGGAATCTTGCCCTTCCCAGTAGACTTGGGGAAAAACAAACATATGTACCCTCTCTTGCTTCCTCTGTTCTTTCTCTTTAACTGCTTTACTATCTTGACAACACTCTAATGTTGTTTGGCCACATATGTCCTAGTTTTCATCTGTGAAATGTTGAAGGGTATAGTTAAATGGGACCTGTAAATGTGGTCACCCTTTCCCCCACCAGTCACATGACAGAAAACATCTGAACTGGGCTTTGAGGTGAAGATAAAGTGGTAGAAAATATGGTTGAAACAGGCCTTTACTTCCTGGCTTCTACGAGCCACTTTTCTTTTCTACCACCACAGTTCTTCCTTGGGAAAATGTCAATGGAGATTTTGTTACACATAAGGACATTGAATATGTGACTCCCACCTCATTGTTGCTGGAAAATAACCCTAAGACAAACAAGAATTGCAGTACAGAAACATCTGGATGTCCACCCCTTCCTACATCAGTTGTAAGTTCTATTTGGCATGTAGAGGTCCATGTGTAAAGGTATAATGTACTATTTTTCAGTTCTCTTCCAAATCACATTTCCCATGATCTATTAAAATTCATACTGCAATGTTTGCTGGCTAAGACCACTACAGTCCTTAAAGTCAGTAAATTAAAATGCTTTACAACTTTTAACTACCACCTAGGTGTCCTAACCATCCATTATTAATTTAATATTCTTCCTAATGCCTTGGTTTTTCATTGATCCATACAGCACTATATATATTGCAGATACCATTTGCTCTTCACCTCACAGTAATTCAAGGGGTAGTAAAGCAGCAGTAAAACAAGGTGTTAATAATTACTGCCAAAGTGAGTCATGGAAGAAACACAAAGAAGGTTAAAGAGAAGGCATTAATATATGAGTACAGATTCTTAAAAGGAAAGGCCTCATGTATTTTAACAGCCAATATGGCTGCTGTGACCTTCACTTAGGTAAAATGTGAAAAAATCCAGATATATTCAAAGTTCTAAAATGCTTTTGCTAGCTCTTTTCAATTACATGGAAGATGATTAACAAAACAAAACAATAGCAAAAACAAACTATACTTGACATCCCTTCTATAAAATCCCTTGTTGACACATATCCCATCTAGAGCATAAAGAAGAGACCGTTCAGACTTGTACTTATGTTGGCTGGAGGACTGTGGGGGATATAGTCCAGATCGTCAGTTTTGGAATATCTGATTTCATTCAGACTACATCCAGAAGTTAAGCATATCAACTAGCAAGGTTTAGCTCAAGATACTTTGTTGACTAATAAAAAGGGCAAAATAATATCCTTGTCTAGCCTACGTGCCAAAGTTTATCAGATTGGCAGCAAGATTTTATTTCAATTTTGGCAGTGAAAAAGACGGAACCAGTATAGTGTATTAGTTTAAGTGTTTGAATAGAACTCTGGAGAACCGGGTTCAAATCCCAGCTCTGCCATTTCAACCCACTGGAATGACCTTGGGCAAGACACACTCTGTCAGCCACAGAGGATGGCCATGGCAACCCCTCCTGTATGCTCAAATAGAGAACTCCTTTGTTTATAGTAAAATTTGGTATTTTCAGTTCAGCAATGGTCCTAATCTGGCATGCAAAGGGGTGGCACCAAGCCACCTCTCCAGGGTCATCTGTTTCTAACATGAGCCATGAGTCAGCGTATAAGAGCTTCTTTTTGCTCCAGTTTTTAGCCCTGGAGCAGAGGTTTGTTTTCTGTCTACCTTGTGCATCATCTAAACAGCTAGGTTTCAAAGCTGTTTGAAGCTGCTTTATTTGGCCACTGTGGATGACCGCATAGATGGCAAGATAGGTGAGTTTTCTGAGCACATGTAAAGCAACACCTCTGTCCCAATATTCTGACCCATGCATATCTGAGCACTGCAGAAAAGATGTGAATTTTACTGTTGTATAATTAAATCATAAGGGTAATTTATCTATGGTATGGATTATTACTGTTTTTGTGTGTGAGAGAGAGAGAACTGAAGGCATTCAGCAGGAGATGGAGTCAACCATTGCAGAGTGAAAGAGTGATCACAACACTGCATGATATTAACTTTAGAAAATATTTGTGTAATAAAATGAATACATACAAAGTTGTCAGTAATGTTGATCTATACTCCTATGTCCTGCTTGTTAGCAGTATATACAGAACAAATGGCAAGCATTTTGAAAGGAATGGAAAATGGAAGTCATTAAGGAAACATAGAGCTGCAAAAATGCTGCTTTCAAATAAGCAGGATTTCCCCCTTACAGTGAAATCACAATCCCTAATGCTTGCCAGCTATCTAAAAGCAAGGTTTCTAATCTGACATTTGTATGGGTTAGGTTACTGCATTGGTAAATGCAAAAATGTTGGCCTTGATCCAATCAGAAATCTATTATGTGCAAACTCCTGCATTTTAACAATGTTATGGCTTTGACACACACTGAGAAAAGCTAGAGAATTTAAACCAACAGGCTAGCCCAAGTAACATATTTCAATCTAAATGTCTTGCTCAAGCTATTTTTCTACACTGTATATAGTGGCAACTGGTCTCCCCTGGGGCTAATGGGAAATTTAAGGGAGAAGTGAGTCCTCTTTTCCTTCAGCCCCAAAGAGCAAATGAATCACAAAAGCCAAGAAAGGTCCAAAACACACTGCAGAAATAATCCAGTCTGAGACTGCTTTAACTGCCCTGGCTCAGTGTTAGGGAATCCTGGGGATTGTAGTTTATTGTGGCAGCAGAGCCTTCTGACAGAAGAGGTTAAATGTCTCACAAAACCACAGTTCCCAGATTTCATTAGCATTGAGCCAGAGCAGATAAAGTGGTCTCAAGACTGGGTTATTTCTGCAGAGTGTTTTGGACCAAAGTGCAGCAAGTGGAGACAAGGCAACAATTGATTTCTTAGAGGGGAAAAAAGTGGCATGATATATTTTATATTAGAGATATAAACCTGTGAGAAATTCAATGAAAGCTATTCAGTTTTCAAAGACCAGTCACAGTTTGAGAGTTATTCTATTTATTTGTTTATTTATTTTAAAAATATATTTTCTACACTGAAAACATATTTCTTGCATAGAAAATGCTGTTTCCTGTACAAAAAACCTTTTTTTCTGCACAGAAAATGCCATTTCCTCATCCTGCATGTGCTTTCCCAGCCAAATAATAAGTCCCAAAGTATGAAGTTCCTTACTTCTCTAGGATTTTTCTTGTCAGTTAAGAAAGCATTTTTTAAAAAAAAAATCGAAATACTATTTCCATCCCTACACACACACAGAGAGAGAGAGAGAGAGAGAGAGAGAGTAATGTAGCCTCCCATGTCAACATATATGTATTAATATATCTTTATTAAATATATTACATTTTACTTTAATAAATGTAATTAGTATATGTTCACTTGTCTTCTTGTACAATAAAGCTTGAGCAGGAATAGTATTGTGCCTAAACTGTCCACTCTCACATTCACCCCTCCTTAAAAAAAAAAGGTTAAAGAAACCACACTTATTTGAATAAATATGGTATGTTAGTTCATATTTATAAATGCAAAATTAGAAATCATTTTAAAAATGTAAACAACATTACAATGGCCCGTTACAGACAGGCACCCTAGCATGGACTCAGTCCGTGTTAGGGTTAGAAAGGGGCGTCTCTTCCAGATGCCCCTAACCCATCTTGATGTAGCGGACATGCTGCGTCCGCACATCGTGCCCCGTAAATGACACCGCGAGTGCGCGCTTAGGCACTTGCGGCGTCTCTTCCGGGTTGCAGGAAGGAGCGCGATTTTCTGTGCAGCTTACGGGAACCATGGTGTTTGGCTACTGCGGTTCCCGGACGCTGCAACCGGCAGCAGCAGCAGACCGCCACTTTTCAGCGGTCTGTAACCCGCCAATGTTTCATATCCAAATGGTCAATACTGTGACCAGATGACTTACTGCACCTTCTGACTAGGTATTAATTTTGGGTGAGAAACTTTAAAGTTCTACTGTTTCTCCTTATGGTTGTTTCATACTTGGAGCACAACCCTTCAGACTGTGCATATTTTTAGACAGAACACTCTCTTCTGGCAGTCCTTCAAACAAAAAGCTGAACTGTTAAAAAGGGAAAATGTACTCTCTCTCTCTCTCTCTCCAATAGTGAGTGGGCCAGGGATCTGATAGGGCTTGGTGGTTTGTGGAAAATAGCAGGGCAGTATAAACCCACAGCTGGCCCTCTTCAGATTTTCAAAGTAGGGATTGTAGCTGGAGAATGTGGTGGTGTGTGTGTGGGGGGGGAGGAATATGGAAATCAGCCTTGTGCCTTCAGACTGGTGCAGCAGAAGCAAGTAAGTCGCAGATCCATGCAGGTGGCAACTGCATGCAAATTCCTGGTAATTCAAATGTAGAGGATCATGTAGCATAGCAGCACCCATAGATCTTGTTTATTTTTTTTAAAAGCTGAATATATTTTTGTCTTGTGGGTTTTAAATTACCTAGCATCTCATATTTTATTTCTAGGTGTCAAAAGGTGTGTTACAATTAATAATAATAATAATAATAATAATAATAATAATAATAATAAATTTTATTTATATCCCGCCCTTCCATAGGTATGATCAGGGCGGCGTACAAAAATATAAAAGACATTACAATACAAGTTAAAATCCGATAATCAGTTAAAAACATTACTACAAAACAGGAACAGGAAAACAATAAAATAGAAAAATCACATGGCAGGGGCAGAAGAAAATAAGAATTAAACATCAATCCGGGGTCAAAAGAGGAAGGAGGGGAAAAGGGGCAGGAAAATAAATGAACAAATTAAGGTGGGAAGGCCAGACGGAATAGGTATGTTTTTAGCTGTTTTTTAAAAACAGCTAATGAGGCGGCGGAGCGAAGCTCTGCAGGGAGCTTATTCCAGAGGGGAGGGGCAGCAGTAGTAAAAGCCCTCTGTGAGGTCCGCACATGATTGGACCTAGGGATCTCCAACAGTTTAGTCCCGGAAGTTCTGAGTGTGCGAGGCGGATTATATGGGGAGAGGCGGTCCTCCAAGTACCCTGGGCCCAAGCCATTTAGGGCTTTATAGGTCAAAACCAACACCTTGTATTGAGCTCGGAAGCGAATAGGCAGCCAGTGAAGATCTTTTAGAATAGGTGTTACATGGTCTGACCTGGAACTACCAGCGACCAATCTGGCTGCCATATTCTGCACCAATTGCAGCTTCCGGGTTTGGTACAAGGGTTGCCCCATGTAGAGCGCATTGCAGAAATCCAGTCGAGAGGTTACCAAAGCATGTACAACAGTTTCTAGGTCCTTTCGGTCCAGGTAGGGACGCAGCTGGCGTATCAGCCGAAGCTGATAACAAGCACTCCTGACCGTCGCATCCACCTGAGAAGTCAACTGGAGCGACGAGTCAAGGAGCACTCCCAAGCTGCGCACCGAGTCCTTCGGGGGGAGCGTGACCCCGTTCAGGACCGGGTGACAGATCTCACCACCAGAAACCGGGGAGCCTATCACCAGTACTTCCGTTTTCCCTGGATTCACACTGAGTTTGTTCTCCCTCATCCAGCCCATTACTGACGCCAAGCAGGCATCTAGAGGAGAGATGCCATCCTTCGTTACTGCAACAGTCGGAGACATAGAGAAAATTATCTGGGTGTCATCAGCGTACTGATAACACCGCGCCCCATGTCTCCGGATGATCTCTCCCAGCGGCTTCATGTAAATGTTGAATAGCATAGGGGACAAGATCGCTCCCTGAGGAACACCAGATGTCAGGGCCCTCCTATCGGAGCGACAGTCCCCCAGCTCCACCATCTGGGACCTGCCCGGGAGGTAGGAACGGAACCACTGCAAAGCAGTGCCCCCAATTCCCAACTCCCTCAGGCGTCCCAGAAGGATACCGTGGTCAATGGTATCGAAGGCCGCCGAGATGTCCAAAAGCACTAACAGAGACACAATTATATTTAATCACACTTAAAAAAACATGAAAAATATTGATTTCTGCAATTATGCCTCTCATCACCTCTTTGTCATTGAAAGAGGGTGGTTTCACAAGTGCTAGTTCATGTCCATTGCTCATAATGGTGGCTTGTTTTTAAAAAAATTGGCACCCTGACCAGCCCAAAATAAGCATGTTTTAAACACCTATCTACTGGATCAGCCAGGAGGAATGGTTACTTCCAAGACTGGGAATCCACTTCCCTCCAGACAACTTGGGGCATATTTGGAGGGTGGCCTTTGGGTTCCCAGGGAGGCACTGGGGAGCGAGGCCTGGCTCCCAGGCCCCATATGACACTTGATCTTAGCCAAAAGGCTGAGAAATGAATGAAGGCCCTCCTGGGACTCTGACGAGGGCATTGCCAACTCTGTGCATCTGCCAGGATGGAGACCAGCATGGTTGCAGTCCTGAAGGGACCAGCCAGGGGGATGGTGATGCTGCCCATCCTAGGGATGTACCCCTTGATCCTGATGGACCTGGCTGCCAACTCTTTGGGGAGGGCAGCCCCTTCTGTCCTCCAGGCACAATACCAGATACTGTAGTTTATATTTAGTACCAAAGAATACCAGATACTGTAGTTTATATTTAGAGGAAGGAACTGGCAAACTCACCTGTGATTCACATTCATGGGGTCACCACAAATTATCAAGCAGGCTGAACACACACACACACACTGTTCTACTTATTCTATATCATTTATAGTTTTGGCTAAAAATAAAATATTCATTTGTCAGCAAAGAATTGTTCTAATGCAACAATTTCTGAGTGTTAGATATCATAGTGCTCTTGTCTGTTCTTTAGATTACCCTGATTTTGTGCATTATACTGAGCAACAGTTCCTGCCAAATAGATAGGTCTTTACGGTGCTCCAGTTAGACATCTCTTTATGGAATTGAAATTGTCAACCATTTTCCATGTAATCTAGTCAATTGGTTCAATACTTTTTCACAGCATATTTCATGCAGAAACTAATGGCTTGTACAATTGAGTTAACTGCACTGCCAAGAGCCTCGCTACAACATAGGTCATCTCAAAATTTTAAATATCTTACAAGGTTGTGGCTACTCTGAGATGCAATTGAGGAAGTAAGTTCAAGCTTTAGTTCAAATCATTGCTGGAAAACATCAGTGTGGGCAGTGGGGCTACTCTGCTTTTAAAGAACTGCTGAACTTACTGCTAATATTTGGGAGAGAAGCAATATTTAACATGGCATGAAAAACACTTTGAAGTTGCCTCCTCCTCCTTTCATTCCTCATATGTTCATCTGTTTTAAAAATTACTTCAGAGGGTCACACAGTTAGTTGATTCGTGAAGCTTATTTTGTAATCTATGAAGCACTGCAGGCTAAATAAAAACAAAGAGCCTTAAAACTTCAACAACCCATGATTTCAAGATAGAGTAACATGCTTCTGCACAGATGATCATTACAACGGCCTGTCAGTTAAATATTTCAGTCAGTCATCTGACTCTCATTAATTATTAAACTTCAGTGAATTTTCATATAATAATTCCTATATACATGCATTTTCAATGTCACAGAAGGAAAAGCATAGAATCTCAAGTGGACCATAATTAATTAATGAATACAAGCTAGTAGTTATTATCAAAATGGAAAGCTGTAATTCTGATTTGGAGAAAATGGAGAACCTGGAATATTTAAATATTTATTATGACAGTTATATAGTGGAACCAAAATAGTCTCAGAAGTTAACAACAAAAAATTAATCATATCATGTTGTGGAAGAACTATATTTAAAAGATGTGTCAGGGCTGATGGCAGCTGAACATTTTTTAACTTTACTTGTTAGAGAGTCTTATTGCTGAGAATAAAGAATATTTCCATACTGTAATTTCAAATTAAGCATTTTCCAGGATCATGGTATTTCTCAGAGAGCCTCTACAAATAAAAGACATTCTCCTCTGGAGATGATTGACCTCTGAATGTAGAGGGTTAAAATAAACGTAAGGGAAGGGGCAGGTGTCCAAAACATACTGCAGAAATAGTCCAGTTTTAGACCGCTTTAACTGCCCTGGTGCAGTGCTAGGGAATCCTGGGAATTCTAGTTTGCTGTGGCACCAGAGCTTTCTGACAGAGAAAGCTAAATGTCTCACAAAACTACAGTTCCCAGAATTTCCTACTATTCAGCTGTGCCAATTAAAGCGGTCTCAAACTGGATTATTTCTGCAGTTTGTTTTGGACCAAAGTTAACATATATAACCAAAAATTATTATCAAAGTTTTCTCTGACATTTTGCCATGTCAAAGCAGTCAAGAAGGTCTGAAACATCCTGTCTCCATTAGGAATTCTTTCACTCAGTTGCTAAGCAAAAAGTTCATAATTGCAAGAACTTTCAATTTAATGTGGCAAAGCAAAATATATAAATCAATCTGTGGATTAGCTGAGTTTTCACTTTTCACTACAGAGATTTTCCTCTTGGCAATTTTCAAAAGCTCCTAACCCAATAGGCTTTACCTTTGTGCTTTGTCAATTACCTCAAGTGCACCTTTCCCCAAGTACTACAATTCTATTTCCTGTTCTCAAAGATCCTTTGTCATTTTGGTCTGGTACCCTCCCTACACCAAATCTTTAGACCTACATCTGTAGCGAGTGCTTTTTCAAAGGAGATATTCTATAAAGCAGGGGAAAGTATTCTGTGACTAAGATATACAAAACTGGTTTCAGATCTTAACACATGTGTGATTCTGGCAGCCCATTTCTCTTGTAGCTAAGGAACCCACCATTTAAGGCTTTCTAATTAAAAACAATTTTTCTTTAATACAAAATGTATTCAGAATAAAAAATGTCTGTACTATCTTGAGAGAAAGAACTAATGCAAGATTTTCACACAGCACAATTTGTTTCTAATTAGTGATCTCCTTATGCCAAAACTTCTGAATATTATACAAAGCAGAGTGGGATGTAGAAGATGATTGTATTGACTTATCATTAAACAATTGATTGAATGGGCCTGGTCTAGTTAGGTTTGCATATAATTAATTTACCCAGTTCACTGGGTTTTTCAGCTATCACTTAGGGGCTTTACATACAGCCCCTAGGGCAGTGATTCCCAACCATTTTATTAGTTAAAACCAGTCACTTTAAAGGCAGTTAAAGCAATTTAAAACGTGAAAACAAATATGCACATTGCATTAAATCACTTCAATAAAAAAAGCCATGTTTAATTTTGGCACCAGAATGGAACTATTTGTGCCAATCAGGTCTCCAAGGGAGGAGCATTCCAAAACTGGAGTGTCACTGCGGAGAAGGTCTTCTCCACTGTCCTCTCAAAATATAATGCACCCGCTGGTGAGACACAGAGGAGAGTTCCCCCAACAAACTTCAATTACCAGGCATGCATGCATAAGCAGAGGTGCTCCCTCAAGCAGTGAAGCCTGCATAAATTATTTTCTGTATAAGTTATGGTTTTCACAGTTTAGAAAATAAACATTGTTGGAAAGCAAGTTCTGTTGATTTCCTGGGCTTCCTACCAGGAAAGTGATGACTGCAGAATTCAATGAAGCTTTTTCAAGGATGTTTGTATGAATTAGAAACTGTGCCAAGAGGAGGAGAAATGTTGAAAACTAGAGAGAATGGCTTCAGAGGAATCCAAGAGTAAAAAAATTCAGTTCAAAGATCCCCCCCAAAGAGATTTAGTTAGAAATTGAGACATTTTCAAAATGTGATCATACAACAAGAAGCTATTGGGGAAAGCCAAATACCTTGTCTCAGTTTTGTAAATGACCTGCCCCATAATTTCCATCCAGAATAAGGATGTAAAAGCTTATGAGAGTGTGGGATTTTGTCCTCACTCATTCTCTGCCCTAGTTCCATTTTTATTGTGTGATATAGTAGCTGGATTATTGGATTATGGCTCTGGAGAGCAGATTCAAATCCATGCTTAGCCATGGAAAACCACAAAGTGACATGGAGCAAGATATGGTCTCTCAGTCTGAAAGGAAGACAAAGATAAGTCCCCCCTGAACAAATCTTGCCAAGAAAACCCCAAGATAGGTTTGCCATAGGTTGCCATAAACTGAAAATGACTTGTAACCACACAACAATATCCACTCTTCATCTCCGCCCCCAAAAAATTGGGGATTGAAGTTCCTTTTTTAATATGTAGGATCCAGATTACTTTTTTAAGTTAGTCTAATTCTTGAAGGTTGAGAATTGCAAATTTCTCAGAATTTTTCAGCATGTCTGAGAAATGAAACTAATTATCCCCCTTTTATAAAAAAAAAACCCTACATTTTATAACACCTTTAATGTCTTAAGAATTTTCGTCAAAAAGCATATTTAAAGTTTAGGTTTCAGATCTAACTTTTCATTGACCCTCTAAACAGAAATTTCACTAGTTCTTTAAGTTCCTTTAAATATTAGATTATAAAACTACATTTCAAGTTTAGACCTTAAGTTGTAAAATGTGACATAACACCCTTAGTATATACTCATACAAAATCAAGGCCTTAAGTTCTAGAAACATTAAAACTGATTTTTTTAGATTTTGATTTACAGACTTAAAGGTTTTTTTTGTTTGAACTTCTACAGTTAATTATTTAAATCCTGAGTTTAATATGTACATGCTTTCAGCAATTTAATATTGCTTTAAATTAGCCTTTTCAATTCAAGAGGTGTCCAAACAAGAGGTAAGTGGAAGTTACATTAAACCGTATGATTTAATTTATCTTTTGAAATGCAAGCAGAGTACAGGAGAAAGTTGTGGACACTCACATCACTTAATCAGATATGCAAATTATTCAGTCAGTTATTCTACATTGGTGTTTATGATTTCAAGTTAATCTCAAATTACTGCTACATCTGTTCTCATTGCTATATATAGTCATAGAAGAGCTATGGATTGGAATTTAAATATTAACAATATTATTCACACATGCCTGAACACAACGTCATAAGATTTGTGCAAGGAATCTGTGGAAGACTTGGTGGCGGGTTTACACCCGCCATTAAAGTACGTGCGGAGCGTGTACTAGGGTTAGGGAGGTGCGGTGCTTCCGCACCTCCCTAACCCTAATACACCTCTGTGCGTAAAAAATGACAGGGCTGTTCCAGACGGCCCACCACCATGAGACGTCCGGCCAGGCGCCTCTAACGGGGCGGCACGGACGTGACATCCTCGCTCCGCGCCAGGGGCCTAGTGCACCTTTAGCGTGGACAGGAAGGAGCCCATTTCGGAGCTCCTTCCTGATTTGCGGCGCTGCTTTGCGTCGCTGGGCGCAGCCTTTCAGACGGCTGCGCCCAGCGAAGCAAGGGAGAAAGGGGCCAAGCGGCCCCTTTCTCCTTCTCCCCGCCGCTGCGGTGTGTCCTGGGGCTTGAAGCCCCAAGGACACCCTTTAGGCTGTGGGAAGCAGCTTTTGCCGCTTCCCGCACGCCACCTGAAAAGCAGCGGATCGGGGCCTCAGCGGCTGCCGTTCGACAGCTGAGGCCCCGTACACCGGGGGAAGGCGGGTACAGACTGCCCCAAATGGGCGGTCTGTAACCCGCCTCATTGTCACTTGAGGTAGTTCAATTTCTGCTGCTTTGCTATTCCCAACGCTGATATTGTAACAGAAATTTCAGAAACTTCAGAAAAATCTAGGCCTGGCATAGCCAGATTGACAAGAGGACCTACTAGATTGAAAATCCATGTTTTTTCCAATGTCGACAAAGGAAAACATTGAACTCAGTGGAATTCAAGTTCCAAAAGCTGAGATCCCGAACCAGACAAAATGGCTCTTTTTATATTATGAAGACAAAGAAGCTTCTTCAGTACACCTGATTGCTAATTACATTTAAACATACAGAATTCTTACAATCAGAACAAAATACATGCTTACATTAAAACTGCATCATCACTCTACCCCCCTCCTTTAGGAATTTAGTAGCTTTCCTTCTAACCTTGCTTTGAATCAACAATGTATCCTTATCTTAAATTGTGTAATTATGTCTAATTTGTTGGTGCCAGTTCTATGGGTCATGATGCTCCTTTTTACTCTTTGCTCTAATTTTTTCTAAACTCCAAGCCTCTATTAAAAACTATCTCTCTGGTCTGCAAGGCGACTCCATCTTTCTATAGCTTTCTATTTCAATAAGGAATTTCCACCACAATATGGTAATTAACATCTGTCCATTAAATGCATATGTAGTTAATTAAGGTGTAGTTATGTAGCTATTCCAGCATGGTGTAGAGGTTTAAGTATTGGACTATGACTCTGGAGACTAGGATTTGAATCCTACTGGGTGATGTTCAGCAAGTCACACTTTCTCAGCTTCAGAGGAAGGCAAACCCTTCTGAACAAATATTGCCAAGAAAATCCTATGATATGTTCACCTTAGGGTTGTCATAAATCAGAAACAACACAGAACAACAATGTTATGTTGTCTACCACTAGGAATTTCCATGAGATAACTTCTGTCCCAAACTTTTGTCCCATGTGAACATGTGTGTTCCCTAGATTTATTTACAAATATGAGCACATTTTAAGAGAAGCATAACAGGGAGAACTAAACTAACTACAGACCATTTCCAATGTCTTGTATGATATCAGTTCCTTTTCACTTCCTTTTATAGTTCCCTTCCCATCCGTAATTCAGATTGTACTGGGTAAATGGAAATTTGGAGAATAATTAGTTTGGGGATTGGAAAGGCAGTCTAAGGTAAACATGTGTCTTTTTTTGGTTAAGGTTGATCGTTTAGATGAGCCAGCTCATGAGTCTAAGAGTCACTCTCTCTAAATAACAAACTTGGTGGTAGAATTTGGAAACATAGCCATGATATTTAATGTCATGAGGCACATGCTCATTGAATTGGAAACTTCCATGATTTTACTCTGCATTTGGATGATACTCCTCCCTACTAAACAACATGGGGCATATCATAGGGCTCTCAAGGGAACAGACCACACACACACACACACACACACACACACATACACAGAGATACTGGGGGGGGGATTTTACTGAGCTGTTAATTATACTCTTGTGAGCACAATAGTTTGCCAACAGTGGAACAGAGACATATTACCTGAAAAAATGTAAAAGCAAATATTATACCATTCAAGGTAACTTCTAAATAGCTCCTGAGGCACAGAGTTTAAGCTTCAACAAAACCTTTATAATGAAAATTTGATTTTAAACACGCTGCAATACTTTGTAAATACACGTTTGGGGCTGAAAATAGCATCACTGGATTTGGTAGTCATTTTGAAAGTGACTTTTTTAAACTATTAAGAATAATTGGAAGAGGAAATATAACTTGCCTGAAGTTCACACAAAACAGTGCACATTTTGTAATATACAAATAGTTAAAATTCGATATATTTGGAAAAATGGATAGAAAGACTATAACTGATAGGTGAATGCATGCATTTGGTAAAGCACGCATATATATATATATATTGCAGAATTAAGAGGAATTCATGGTCAATGTGTATGAGGTTCAGCATGAGAAAGAAAAAGGCTAGGCAGACAGATAAAATGTAAATTAAATCAAGACTGAGACATTTTGACACGCCTAAGTCCCCAGACAGTCTGTTTTCTGTCTGGCAACAGTATCCATTTAGTCCATATTAAAAATCTCACTTATAATTTATTAACTCTACCCAATTCACTTGCTGGAAAATGAAAGCAGCTTGTTAAGGAACAATCTCATGGTAAGATATATTTAGTTGATTGACCAAGCTGCCAAGATGGTTTGTGAAATTGTCAATAGTGGGATTGCTGAAGACCAAACTAGACACCCACATGTCAGAAAAGTGCCACAACAGTAAAATCAGTCATGGTACTGTTTGAAAATTGGCCTGGATGAGTCACTACAGTTGCTCTCAAAGAGAAATTATCCATCAACAAAAGCAAAATGAATCAAGGAACCCAAATGTTAAAGAGGAAAATGCTGCTTTCAATAAGAATACTCAATATCAATACCAACAACCTTGTACTCATTAGCAACCTTTTCATAGTAAAGGCAGTCTATGCAATTGATGAATGAATAAATAACAGACCTTCAATAACAATATGTATGTTTCAACTGCTAAAGGAGTGGTTAATGTAATATATATTTTTTTAAAAAAATAGAGAAACATTTATTTAAAAATGCAGGTACTGGGTGATGTTTGTACAAAAGCCCCTTAATATTAAATTATTAAATTTTAATAATATTATTTAATATTATTTTAAATTTTAAAAAAACATGGGCATGGGGTTGTATGCACAGAATATGGACTGTATTTCCCTATAAGTTGAAGTGTCTGCAAAAGCAGGAACACGGAGACATGGGTGTATATATGTGCCTGTACACAGATGGGGCTTTTCACAGTTGCTGGCACAAATATTTATTGGGAAGAGGTCCTTGTGAACAAATTCACTTATGCCATATTTTTGGCATATCTTTTCAAAGTAGAAAATCCAAAGAAGTTAAACCCATAGTCTGCCTCTCATTAACTCAGGGAGTGCATTAATTAACAATAACAATAGTGTGTGCATCTCTCAATCTGAGAACTAGAGCCACATGCACATTGGTTTTTACTTTGTACACCATGTACACTGCCACAGACAGTGCATGGTATTCTATTTTTTTTAAAAATAGAGACCTCCAGGACCTCCTTCTGATACCCAGAGCTGTGGATGCAGTACACATTAGCTCATGCAAAACTGTGCATGTGTTTGTGTATGTGTTACATAAACACTGATTTTGGTGCACATACGTATAGAAATGAACTCCAGTGTGTGTAGTGTCCAGGTGCAAGGGAGGATGAACCAGGCCTATTGCTCTAACTCTCACAACACTCAACCCATTCTTTTTTGCACAAAATACACAATTTTATCTTTTGCATGTATCTAGCTTTGCCCCACTTTACATGCAAAGATAACATATTTCTCTCCTCCTTTCTCTTGCATTGCAATATTCAACAAATGCAGACTATTGGATACATAGTATCTTGCTCAGGATCAGAGAATTGTGTACTATGAGTGGCAGTGACAATGAGAAGCTTTATCTAGCTCTGCAGTGAGTCTCCAGAATTCCAGTGATTGACAAGTGGTTTCCAGCCCTTGGCAGTTTCATCTCTACAGTGAATGGGGTTTTCATGTCTCAATACAGAGGTAGGAGGCAAACTCTACACATAGGTAAATCCAACTAGCTCAATACATTTCCTCTAGTTAGTAGTAACAATAAGACCTAGGGCAATATTGTGTAGAAGCACTTTGGAAAAGCAAGAATATCTGTGATGGCAAATCGGCTTCTTGCCAGTATCTAGAAACAGTACAGAAATGCAACATGAATATTATATATACATTAAAATTTTAGTCTGAAACAGTTCATTCATACCTGAAAATCAGCACATGCAATAAGGAAGTGATGCCTTTGTGAAACAAAAACACCACAGTCAGTTTTCTTAGTAGCATGAGAGGAGGGACACCATAACAACAGATAAGTTTAAATGTCTACAGTGTATAGTCACAATATAACCTCATAAAATCTGGGAGCTAATTCTTTTTACCAGCAGAAGGAAATGTGAAGTAAATCAATGTGACTATATACAATCTGACAGTAATAAGAATATTGAAAGAATGTGGAGGTGCAGAGAAGTTGTTTTGGAAGATATAATAATAATTGCATTTCAATAGCAAAATTAGTGTCTTTAAGGGATGGGCCTACCATTAGTTATAGTGAAATGTCCATCTTTGGTGGAAGAAGATAGCAAGTGACAACATGAAAGTGGAGGACTGAGCTGCATGTCCTGTACTCCTAAGCAAACAAATTGCCTTCAGATATGTTCAAAGACGCTATTTCATTCTCACTAGAGGAAAGATACAGTTATCAGTCAAGTTGGCTATTACACATGAATGGGAAGAGGGTACTGTTTTATTCTTTGCTTCGGGCAGCAAATTGTCTTGGGGCGGCTTAGAGGGTGACGACATTTTAATCACAATGAATGAGATTGCTATTAACTCTCCTAAATGGGCTTTGGCAGGCTGGTTGGTTTCAAAGGTAATGTAAACTGATATACAGCAAAGTTGAGGCTTGCTTGCTTTTTAATGCAAGATATTCAAGCTTTGTTCTGAGGCATCATTTTTCTTCACTTGTGAAAAGACCTTAGACCTCATTTGTGGCAACATCAGTTGTGATGCATTAGTCTCTTCACTTGTGAAGATGAATGTCACATCAGACCTAAGTCATCATGTCTTGCTTCCACATATAAATCCAGATGGAAAGGGAAGACAGCAAAAAACAGTGAATAAGAGGACATTCCCTGAGGGTTTGGTAAAGGGATAGCAAACCCTTTGTCGCAGAAATTGGAGAGATACTTTAATAAATCCTGCTGATGCATTCCTATTTTGTCACATCCCTTTAGGCATATGCCATTAAAACACTCAGACCCTTCATTCAGACAACACATGGCTGCTACATTCTATGGATGCCACTGGTGATTGGTAAAGACCCTCTCAAACTGCTAAGTCCTAGATGGGGAAATAGTTCTGAAAGAGTAATTTTTTGGCTTCACAGAAGGACATTGTCTCCATTAGGAAATGAAACTTGAGCACCACTTAATTGTAGCTTCTGTTCTATTTCACAGCCTTTCATATATCTGTCATAGTTTAGAATGCGGAAATACTAGATGGTGAGCCCAGAAGGGGAAAAAAGAAGATGACAATGACAATGACAATGGAAACAATGATTGAAGCTGAGAACTAAAAATTCTACAACCCTGAAGTTCATTTTTTTCATTGGGGTTATCTCCCCCCACTCTCTCTCTCTCTCTCTATATATATATATATATATATATATACACACACACACACACATATATACACACATATATGCAGTATACTGTGTGTGTGTGTGTGTATTCTAGGAACATACAGCACTTGACATGATGAAAATTCATTACTGGGGTACCAGTAGTGTTGCCAAAATTTAAATCTCCATGAAACAGTGTAACAGCTGGAGACATACAAGTATTCAGAGAGAGAGAGAGAGAGAAATAGGTGGGGGGAGAGAGAAAATAAAATAAAATAGGGTCCAGATAAACTGAAATCTATAAGCCTATAAGTATTGATTATTTTGCACTGTACTATGCATATATTATTAGACTATATAAAACAGCCCTTGCTGTTAGTGCTGGTGGGTGCTGGTGTCTAGCCTTCTTAGAATGATAGAAATGATAATTAGAGCCATCTAGTCCAGCTTTGCTATGTAGGTACAATGCTAAAGGATTCTTGTGAGGCCATCTAACTTCTGTTTGAAGACATTCAAAGAAATAGAATCTACCACCTTCCAAGGCACCTATTCCACTGTCAAGCAACTCCCTTCTTTGGAATGTTTCTTCCAGAGTTTCAAAGAAGACCCACTTCACTGTCTTTAACTTGATCTGGCACTGTTGGAAGGTCATTTTCAAGCCCCAGTTGTACAGGGCATGAGCAGCACTCTGAAAGTACCACCGGTTAGGCTGGTTGCTGCTTGTCATCACCTAATGAACAGCTGTGTCCTCATCCAGGCTTTCCAGAAGGATGCCCACCTCCACATTGCTACAGGACAGGGATGTAGCCAGGATTTTAGGAAGGGGGGGGGGTCCAGACTAAGTGCCACCATTATAATGGGGCTTGGATGCAATGGCGCAGCAGCACACACCATTCATTTTTTCTAATGGAAGGGGGGAGGGGTCCGGACCCCAAGATCCCCCCCTTGGCTACGTCCCTGTACAGGAAGCGATCCTAATGAGCACCCTCCTGACATCCATGATCGTCATCCTTGAAGGCTGCATAGGGTCGCATGAGTATATATCAGCAGTTGTGCCAAAGGGTATATGGGCTCACCTGGCTGCTAGCCAATGGAGACCCTCACAGAACAAGTGGGCTAACACTTGTAACCATCTAATGGGCCATTAGGGAAGGCTAAATTTCAGGGACTCAACATATTGTCAGAGAATCGGCTGGTCATTGATGCACTATATCTGTCAGTGGCCATGAAAATCGGCACCAGCTGACCGCCCCCCATGGCCTTTTGCACTCATTCCCTGTGTGAGTGTGTGCAGACATATGGTTAGGGGTGATTGTGTACCAACATGAATGAGAGCCTTATACAAAAAGTGGAGAGGAGGGGCAGATTTCATATCAGTCCAGTATGGAAGAAGTTCACCAGATCCTCCCTTGCAGTCCCCCCTTCTGTTTCACAGTGTCATTATCTACCATCAGTGCCCCCAGGGTTGGCAGCACAAAGTGGTGACTTTAGCGCTGTCCCTTGTCCAGCACCCTGCCCTTGGTCTCTTACAGGTTGTGGAGGATGACACATGAGCCAATAATGGTCATGAGGTTCTCTTCTGCCTCAAGAAATGTGGTGGTGAAGCACCTCCATAGAGCCATTTCTTCCACATTCCTGGCATAATTCAGCTTCTTGTTGAACAGTTTCTGTTTGGCATTGGTGGTGCCCTAGTACGGCTTCATGCATCCCTTCTGAATGGGGTAGGCACTGACAGACAACAGGAGGGGGCTGATCTGCTGCCCTCTTAGGGTGACTGTGGGGTTTCTATGGCACATAGATGCCAGCCTCCATGGTCTCAAAGGTGATGGAGTTTCGAATTACCCTGGTGTTGTGAGCTGACCACCCCAGCTGATTTCCCTTTGTGGAATAATAATAATAATAATAATAATAATAATAATAATAATAATAATATATTTATATCCCACCTCTCTGGATGGGGTCCATATTAACAGGTGCGCTAACTAACAAGTGAGCTAATGAGGGAAGGCTTTTCTGAAAAGATCCATCTTGACACCCTTTTTAAAGCTGTCAAGATTAGTGATGTTCTGGATCTCTTCCAAAAAGACATTCCATAGTTTGGAGCGGCACATGAGAACGCCCTCTGGATAACCTTTTCCAGATAGACATATGGGTTTCTTTGTGCAACATTGCTGTTTTGCTTTGGTTTGGATTTTTGTTTTGTTTTTTACAAAGAATCCAACAATCTTGCACCACACACACACAAATGACTATTTGGAAACAGTGTTTTTACATAAAAATGTTTTTTCACTACAATCCTCCTCAGCTTTCATGCAAATGGTCACTGTATTTCTGCACAGAACTAAAATTATACACATACACAGCTTCCTCCAAAAACCAAAAAAAAATTCTCACCTCTGTGTTACACTTCCTAGCAAGGCTGCCCATATGTCCGGAAACATATTTTTTTCAGACCAAAAAGGAAAAAAAGGAAAAAGAAGGGGGGGGGATACTGGTAGTCTTTCCATCTCTGGTGCAGATATTAGTTTTTACTTCTTTTTAAAACAAATATGAAGTTAGAAATGTTAATTTACTCTCTTGATTAAAAGAAGACTAGAAGTAAAATGTATACAGTCTGCCTAAAAGAAAAGAGGGAGGTAGCTAATCATTCTTATTGGAAGAAAGAGTTTAATCAATATTTGACCACAGTCAAAGTGGTCCTTTCGCATTCTTGGGTGCCTTATCCATCCTAACTACTGCCACTGCCAAGCATACAAGTAAAACCTCTGTAGCTGATCTTGATGCTCAGTTAAGTTAATATCATTTTTAAAGTGTTATGCCTTTCATTTATTTAATCTGGCAGGAGCAGAAAGAGCTGGTGGAAGCAGAAAAAGAAGAAGGTCAGGCACTTCCTACTTCTTTCTAATGCTATAGGAGTATTTGTGAAAATTCTCACAGGTCCCCAAATTTTTCATCCTCCTGTATTGCTGTTATTGATTGCAGAAATGGAAAAGTAACAGATTTCCCTTTTTCTTCTATTCCAGTGGACTGCCATTGCTCTGCTGGTATTTTTGATGGAGAAGGGAAGAAGGATTTGGAGAAATTGGAATTCTGAAAAGGAGGCTTTGGGATGAAGGACTAGTGGAATTTGTGGGGAGTCATTTTCCAAATGTCAGATAATACTGAGATAATTCAATGTAAACATTTAATAGACCCCAGAACATCAAAATTACAATATCCCACATTTGATGGGACAGTTTCTGGTAATTCTTTAGAGTTGTGCTTTATTGGGGTTTACGTACACCTGGCCCATAGTATATCTATTATATATAGGTCTGGAGGTACACGTTCATAGTTGTCTAAAGTTAAAATTAGGTGTAACTAGTTACTCATTGAATTAGCAGCACTTGTGGGAACTACAAATCAAACTGAGGTATATAGTTCCAAAATTATTACCTGTATATCCTTTTCCTATTAATGTGCAGAGCGACAAATGGTTGGATTTGTGCAGTGGATATGTATTAGCAGAAAATATAGTTCATTTGCATTGAAATAACTGTTAAAAATAACATCACTTAAAATGTTGTACGCTGAAAATGAAAAGTCAATTAATGTTGTTAGCATTGACTTATTTACCAGTGCACAGTTTCTGCACAGCACACTTGTTTTGCATAGCATTTATGTATTTCTCATTAACCACAACAGTCCACTGACATTTAAAGATAGTCCAAAGAATATATTTAAGACTACAGTAAAGCTAATTACTTTGCACTGGAAAATGTCAACAGTTTAATGACAACCATTCTATGACACTGCTGACACTACAACCAGTGTGGGTCTCATAAATTTTTATGAGTATTGTATCAGATGGATACACTTCAGTATTACCATATTTGATTAAATAGTGTGTAGGGGGAGGAGAGACTCAAACACCTAGATAACATTCCGAGTTTGTATTGGTTCACACAAAACTATTTCTTATTAACAAAACAATTTAAATTTGATTGAGTGAAAACATTATAATTAAAGCTGAGTGGGGTTTATATAGTCAGTTACTCCTTCCAACTACCATTTTAAGATTCATCTTCTTTCCAAAACCTTCTAGGTTGCTTAATCTTTTTTAAAAAAGATTTTCTGGAACTTCTTGGATGGTAGATTGAATATGCTGCTTCACTTGCAAATGGGAAGTGGATTCGACAACTTTGCAGGCTGTAGCTCTGCCACTTTACTTTCCAATAGTTTACCAGAAATAAAACCCAGCTGCTTTCATCTGATCTGATGATCTGGCTCATGATCAAGCTTTCTTTTCCTACTATCACAGGCTGTTGCCTTTCTGAGTATTAGCTAACATAGGGTCCAAACAGACAGGCCAAAATAAAGATGCTTCGGGTCACTTTGGAGGTAGGCTGTTTAAATGACACACACATCTTAAGAGGCCAGAAGCTGCTCCAAAGCTGCGTTCTAGTCCTTAGGACTGAAGCGTGGCTTTGGCATGGCTTCCTGCCTCTTAGGACTCATGCAGCATTTAAACAGCATACCTCCAAAGTGACCCAAAGCAGCTATATTTTGGCCTGTCTGTTTGGGCCCATAATACAGTTTTGTAAAATAAATCTGAATCTCATGTTAGTGGTGTGGTTTGTGGCAATCTCAGCAGATGGTGTAAGTGGGAATCTCTTCCTCTCCAGCTGTAGTTAGTTTCTTTTTCCCCTAATCTCATAGCCATAAGAGTAAAACCTATACAGTGCTTTTGTTGCTTATTACACTGAACCTGATTAACCTGTTCCCACCTCTCTTTGAAAGCAAACAGACTGGCAAGGGGAAGGAGCAGTGTGGATATGAAATATTCAAACCCTTCCTGCTTCTACCATACTCAAGCTGGGATGTTTGGGGTTTTTTGTTCTGTGTCCGGGAAAGCTTGCAACAGACAGCTGATAAGAGTGTACCAGGCAAAGTTAAACAAAAGCAAGGCTTTACAGCAGCAAAGAAAGAGTTCCAAAAGCACAATACCAGTCCAGTGTTTGATAGAGCAAAACCAAAAGCCGGTCCAGGGTTCCAGAAGGAAGTTCCACAAGTCCAGTCCAGGATCAAGAATGCCAGAGAGTAGGTCAACGAGTCCCGTCCAAGGTCAAGAGGTCTAGGTCTATCTGAGGTCTAGGAAGCAAGGAGTCTGGCAACAAAGTCTGATGGAGTCAGAGAGCAGCTTTCACCAAAGGAATGCAGATACAGTGGTGCCTCGGGTTACGAAATTAATTCGTTCCGCGGCCGCTTTTGTAACCCGAAAGGCTTCGTAAGCCGAAAAACCCATAGGCGCTAATGGGGAAAAGCCACGATTTCGTGTGAAATAGCGCCGAAAAGCACCAAAAATTTTTTCGTAACCCAAAAAAACATTCGTAACCCGGAACAATTATTTCCTATGGGATTTTTTCGTATCCCGGAAATTTCGTAACCTGGGTATTTCGTATCCCGAGGAACCACTGTAGAATCTGACAAAGAGGCTTGGTGTCTGCCAGGTGTTTATATCAGATCAGCTTCTTATCGCAGCTGCTGGGTGATTAATGAGCATTTCTTAGCTAACCTTCAGGAAAGCTGAAGGCACACCCTTTCAGTCCTTCTTTGCCTGAAGGTAGGTACCTCAGTATCTTGATCTTCTATATCTCCCAGGCCTGGAACCTCTGCTAGGGAAAGGCTGGGCTGCTGAGCCACAGGGTCCACTTGAAGTGATACAACAGGGCTAAGGCCTGGCTGAGCCAACTCTCCAGGAACTGGAAGAGCAGAGCTGGATCAGCCTCAGGTTCCCCCTGCACCTGAGGGGCCAAGTCCTCCTCGTCATCCCCTGAATCCTCCTCATGACTGGCCATAACATTCTGGATGTAGCATTCATAACTGGAAGATTGAGCAACTCAGAAGGTGAGAAAAAAGAATGTGAGAAGGGATTAAACAGTGATCTCTTAGCAAAGAAGTAGAATATTCTCTTTCTCTGTGGACATTGCCGCACACAGCTTTAAAACTGTGAATGCACTGGGAAAGAAGTGGCTTTGGCGATAATCACATGCCACCACCTAGGACCTGTAGCTGCCTTGTCCCCCACCCATGAATGTCACTCCTGGGGCCGTTGTGTAATTGCTAGACATGTGCTAGACAGCTGGGTTCAGGAAAGAAAGAGGCACTGAGGATCATATTGCACATATAATGGCTAATGGAGCACATCAAAGAATTGCAGAAGAAAATCAGCGTATGCTTTATAGACTATACTGTCTCACTGAGCTGCCATCAGTCCAAATCGTCCAGCTTGCCACCTGAGTAATTGCAAGTAGTTGCAAAATCAATGAATCAACCCTTCTATGATTTTTTTTTAAAAAATCATGTGCCCATAGGTCACACCACAAGCACAAAGGCAGCGCTGAAGGGGGTGGTGGTGAATGGTGGATTTACCAAAAACAGAGGAGGAATGGTAAACATTTATCTGCCATTATTCCCTCCCCTCCCAAATGATGTGATTCAGACCTGTCATTCCCACTTATTGAACATGCTTCAGAATCAATTTCCCCCCCCAAGAGAACTGCCAAAGAACTAATGTCAGGAAGAGCAGGCTTTTTTTAAAAAAAATTTCCCTTGCTTCATCAAAATTGAAACCAATCACAGTAGGATTGGAACCAGTTTCAGTGGGAATCATGGTCATATAACCTGATCAGCAATTCACTTTAAATCATAGTGGGAATGCAGCCTACATAGTCCTGATGAGAAATGGCAAGAGGGTAAAACAAGGCTACATATTATCACCTACTTGTTCAACTTCTATGCAGAAATAATATGCAAAGGTCAGGTATAGAGTCAGAAGAAGGATGAGTGAAGGAATATCAACAATCTAAGATATGCAAATAACATCAGGGAAGCCATAGGCCTGAGTCTAATGGACCTAAGCAGAGCAGTGGAGGAAGCCTTGAAGATGTCTCATCCATGAGGTCGCCATGAGCTGGGGTTGATTTAAGGGCAATTAACACAATTGTGTAAATCTAGGTTGCTGCCTTAGTGAATTCTGGCAAATGTAACTATCATGCTATACTTCTTATATATTTCTTTTTTATATAATTAAAATTTTATTGAGTTTTTACAATAAAGCACATAACATCTGTAGAATGACGATGACGACAGTTAACTACAAGGAGCAAGGTGTGTATCTGATGAGTAGTTATTCAGCAGCAGAATCAAAAAATTAGTTCTCAGCAAGAGCCAGAGAGTCTAGCTTGCAAAGGTGTACAGTGTCTATCCAGAGATCTATCTGTGAAGTTGGAGGTAGGACCCAGTGGGAATGATGATTAACATAATATTTCTTTAATAAAAAATATCCGACTACCTAATGTCTGATCATGAATGCATGATATGATTGCTGTGTCATGGATATTACATGAGAATCAGTAATAATTAAATTGTAGAATCTTTCAAGTCATTGGAGTTTGTATGAGTTTTCCCCACAGTTTTCAATCCTTTCACATGTGTCTGTTAAAACATTTCCAGTGCAACATTGGAATGAATTCCTGATGTGGAGGAGGGTCAGCTACACTATAACTATAATATATTAGGCTATACAACGTTTGAAAAGCTTCATTTCTTGTATTACAAATTCCACCATCCCATCCTGTGTGCTAAACCACACTAGAGGTAGTGTGTGTATGTGTATGTAAAGAAGGAGTTGGGGGAAATTTATATAATAATCAGCTGTAGTCCCAAGGAAATCATTTGTGGCCATCCCCTAAATTTCAGGGCCTGTGATTCTCCTTATGTGACAACCCTAGTAATAGAAGTTCTATGTGAAAATATCAAAAGGTCAACATTTCCCTGCCATGGGTTACAGTCATGTATTTTGACCTTATTGGGTTTAAGGAGGAGGAGGTGAACTTGCATGGTGTACTCAGCATATTTTTTAATCAAAAACGTCATAAACTGGTTTGAATAGGATTAAGATCCATGAAACTATGATCTGATCACATTGTGGAAGTCTTGAATAAATCTTAAAACCCAGAATATATGAGATATGTAAACCAGACTGGAAAGAATATGACCAAGAGCAGACAATGTAATCAAAAATATGAGTATTAATCTGAGACGTAACCATTTTCATCTGAAAAAGAAAGTCATATGACTAACCATCATGTAATGGATTATCTCATGGAATGGATGGTCTCTTTTTTTCTCAGTTGCATCCATCTTCAATCAAACAAGCCACTAACCACAAGATAAAAATTACATATTTCAGACCAGTATGCATTCTTGTGCCCTTCACTGCATCCAATTTATAGTGCAATGAACTCTGTGCCATATTACAGGGATGGAAATGTACTTTGGAAAGAATCTTCATGTATTAAAGAATCTTTAGGGAAAGGAAGATGATCATGGCTGATATTAATGCAGGCTGGAAGCCAGAGGAAAAAAAGAGTCATTTCTCCTGTGAAGCATTTTAGACTATCATTACATATGTTACTTTTACCACAGGGCAAAACTATGCAAAAACGATAGCGGTGGCAATAATTTTTGTAGCCCAAAGTGGGACTCGAGAGAGCACTAGCTGTAGTTTGGTACAGAATCAGTAATTCTCAGCATGAAGAAAATCTAGGCTGTTAATATTACCCTCGTGATTTGAAACTTCATCTACAAAAATTGGAATAATAGGTCTTACCTATTCATTCAGATGAGGATAAAATATGCTAAAGTGTTTGGGGGTATTTAAGCTACTACACCCAGTGGTCCAGTGCAACTGATGAAGGTAAACAGTTCCATGTATTCAGAAACAGATCCCCCCCCCCTTTAACTCATTTGAACTCTTCCACTAAACACCATTATACAATCAGGAGACACATACAACTTTTCCAATGAATAACCTAATAATAGAATTAAATCAAGTAAACAAGAAGCATCATTAAAAAAACACAAAAGCTCTATTAATGATTTTTTTGATTAAGATGTTCAAATTTTTTTTAAAAGGCAAGGCTATTAAATCCATAAATGCTAGTTGACTTTTTTGTGCATTTATTATGTACTAAACTTCAGTGTATGACCAGGAGAAAAACAAGTCTGAATAACAAGCAGTGAATGAACAATGTATGCTTTGGGTATTTGGTGCCCTGTCTCCCTGCTCTTTAGTTGCCAGTATATATGTCTCCCATACATTTATTGCTGACAGTTGCTTAGTTTACAGTTCTTTCATGTACCCACACAATTGGTTTTGAAAGAGACTACACTGACTGGAGTGCAGGCAATGGATAAGTAAGGTTGAAAAGGTCTTAGCTTAGTGGTAGAACATAACTTCTGGAAGACAGCAAATAACTGTATAGGATAAGATTCAAGCAATTTTGATACACGTCCTCTGATGGTTATCTTGTTCATCTGATCCTTAGCTTTTTTACCCCCTAAAGATTTTCTTTCTTAACAGTCTTTAAGACATTGCCTCATACCAAGCTGAACAATATGTCCATTTAAGTTTGTATTATCTACTCTGACAGGAAGTGGCTTTCCAAGGTCTGAGGCAGAGGTCTTACCCATAACTTGGCTGCTGTTTGTTTCTCTGATGCAGTAAAGCAGGAATTGAATGGAAGGATCATAGTGTGGATATTATTATTATTATTATTATTATTATTATTATTATTATTATTACAACTTCCAGAATTTCCTAGCCAGCATAATTACTGGCTTTCCAGTCAGGGGTATTGTCACAACTGGGGTCCAAAAAAGTAAATTTTCTAAGTTCTGTGGAGGATCTTCTACACAGAAGTATCTCAAAACTATGGTTTCTTCCCCAAATCTCTTTTTAAAACATTGCTACCTGATGAATTCATTGTTATATGAAGATCTGCTGAATTCATCAATGTGTCCTTGCAGGATAATATATCCTGCTTATGACTAACCTCAAACAAAATGGTTATGTATGAAATAAAACACAAATAAATACTGCAATTACAACCAGAGAAAGTGGCTGGGACTACAAATTTATTTTAGTGTTGATGTGGTGTGTTGTCCCAGCTTCACAGCCACACTTCTGAGTAAAATTCAGCATGCAGAGGGGTGGGTGGGTAGTGGCTACATACAATATCACATTGTGATTTTTTGACTCACCTTTGATGGATCAAATTCATCTGAGTGGCACAATCCAATGCCAAAATGGAGTGGATGGTTAAATGCAGACAACAGCTTCACTCAAGTGTAATATAGTAAATCAATAATCCATGAATCTGGAGAATTGAAGATGCTTTTCATTAAAATGTACCAATTTGTTTGAGGATCTGGAGATACAGTTGTTATAATATGTTGGTTTAGATGAGCCTGTTAATCTTTTTGCACTGGTTACAATCAGCAAAGGGATCAGATTCAGAACAGCCCAATTGTGTGGGTACATGAAAGAACTGTAAACTAAGCAACTTTTGCTGTGTCCCAAAAGTTTCAGGCACAGAGTCTCTGACATTTGCAAGGACTGTTCTTGCTCTCTTCTTGCATTTCTCATACACACCTTGTGTGAGTTAATGTTGTTGACTGTGACAACAAAATAAATGTACTGTGACATCCTACAGACTAACAATCATCAGATATGTTGAGTGAAATAGGGATGACTGCAAAGAGTACAAAAGGCAGCATGACATAGTGGTTTGAGCATTGGCTGTGACTCTGGATACCAGGGTTCAATTCCTAGTTCAGCCACAAACGCCACTGAGTAACTTTGGACAAATCATATGCTTCCAGCCTCTGGG
>NC_056524.1:59955187-59986039 GCF_019175285.1 Sceloporus undulatus | reverse complement strand
GAAGGCAGTGGCAAATGTCATTTCAACAAATCATGCCAAGAAAACTTGATGATAGGTGTGCCTTAGGGTTGCCATCAGTCGGAAATAACTTGAAGGCACACAGCAACAACAGCAGTAAAGAATACACATATATACATGTGTATGCATATGTGTGAATATACATAAATACATACATACACAGACACACATATAAATGCACATATATGCACCTGTGTGTACACACATGCACATATATGTGTATGTGCATGCACATACAGAGAGAATAGGGAGGTGATTAAAAAAAATGGAAGTAAAATATAAACATGAGGCAAACATTTTAGTTTCTGCCTTTCTATCTGAAGATGAAACTGATCTTCTTAATGACAGTTTAAAACACAATAGTGAATCCAATGTGGGCGGGTGGTGCTGGTGTCTAATATGGCCTTGCTCTGAGGTGTTGATATTTTGGGTGATGAACCTTGCCCGTGATTCCGGTCCGGTGCCAAATGGATGAAGATGCCGGTTATCTCTCCAACACAGGAACAGAGCGAAACTCCAAAACAGGCTTTCAGCTTGCTGGAACAATGCCTGGAGAAACATCAGCTAAATCAAAGAACCACTTTCCAGTAGTTCACTCCTTATAGGGCTTTATTACTTTGTTTCAAATAAACACGAGCTAGTCACTACTGCACAAAAACTCTTACTGTCACACTACACTATCTCCAAACTCCCACAATCCACCAGAACAGCATTTTCCTTATATACAGAATTACCATGAGGCGACCACTAAGTCCAGCCTCTTCATATACAAGTTGCTATGCACCACAGACACCAATACCTCTTGAGACTGAAGACAGCATGTTTACATTTAGTCCTGTTCAGTTGACCTTGAACATCCGGCTGCTGCTCTGGACTCCAGCTGTAGCCAAATTAGGCTTTTGCAGCCATTGCCACATCTGAACATTTTCACCTTCAATATACTAACCTGAGGCACCACCGCCCAGGACTTCAATCATTTCTCAAAGTTGCAACAGCACTTTGCGCATGCGGGGCTGACTGTGCTAGCTTTCCCTTGCAAACAATTCAGATTTAAATCCCTATGCTGTGTTGATTTAAGACACTGTTATTTTTATTTTATTTTTACAGATGTTTCTTCATAATAATAATAATAATAATAATAATAATAATAATTTTTATTTTTCTATTTCCCACCTCTCCCTATGGATTGAGGCGGGATCCCTCAATATCAGCAATACAGTCTACAAAATACATAACAGATTTAAAACATCATCATATAACCACAATATACAGTAAAATACAGTGCAATACAATACTAGTTAATGCTAGTCAGCCAGCAATATTACAGTAGAGGAAACAACACATCTGATTCATCTGTTTTTCCATGTAATCTAAATGGGGTGGAAATCTTCATTATAGCAGGTCAGGTGGATATGCCCGCTGGAAGAGATCCGTCTTTAATGCCTTCTTAAAAGCTTCTAATGATTTAATGAGATGGATATCTTCTGGCAAGTTGTTCCATAATTTTGGGACCACAGCTGTAAATGCTTTTTGGGAAGTAGTGACCAGTCTGGTTTTTTTGTATTCCAGCAGTTTCTTCCCTGAAGTTCTGAATGTGGGGGGCGGATTGTGTAGGGAGAGGCGTTCCCTTAAGTAACTTGGGCCCGATCCATGTAGGGCTTTAAAGGTAACGACCAACACTTTGTATTGCGCCCGGAAGCTAATCGGTAGCCAGTGTAGAGATTTTAGTATTGGTGTAATATGGTCCGATCTTGATATTCCCGTGATCAATCTGGCTGCAGCATTTTGGATTAACTGAAGCTTCCAAACTTGGTATAAAGGTAGCCCCATGTAGAGTGCATTGCAGAAATCTAAATAAGAGGTTACCAGTGCATGCACCACTGCTTCAAGGTCTCTCCGAGCCAGGTAGGGGCACAGCTGGCGTATCAACCAAAGTTAGTACCAAGCACTCCTGGCCACTGCCTCCACATGCGACGTTAACTGTAGAGACGAGTCCAGGAGCACTCCCAAACTGCGGACTTCGTCCATTAGGGGAAGTGTGACCCCATCCAGGACAGGTTGACAAATCTCCCCACCCGGCCCAGGGGTTCCTATCGCAAGTACCTCCGTTTTCTCTGGATTCAACCTGAGCTTGTTTTCCCTCATCCACCCCATTACTGACTCAAGACAGGCATTTAGAGGAGAGATGCCATCCTTGGTCACTGCAGCAGTCGGGGACACAGAGAGATGGAGTTGGGTGTCATCAGCGTACTGATAACACCGTGCCCCGTGTCTCTGGATGATCTCTCCCAGCAGTTTCATGTAAATATTAAACAGCATGGGAGACAGAATGGCACCTTGAGGGACGCCCAATGTCAACTCCCGCTTACGATAGCAACTGTCTCTCAGCATCACCATCTAGAATCTGCCCAAGAGATAGGATCTGAACCACTGGAGCGCAATGCCCCCAATACCTAAATCCCTCAGGCGTTCCAGAAGGATACCATGGTCTATGGTATCGAAGGCCGCTGAGATGTCCAAGAGCACCAACAGGATCACACTTCCCCCATCGTTGCCTAGACGGAGATCATCAACCAAGGCGACCATGGCAGTCTCAACTCCGTAACCTGCCCTGAATCCAGTTTGAAATGGGTCTAGATATTCGGCTTCATCCAAGACTGCCTGGAGTTGGAAGGCAACTGCCCTCTCAATCACCTTGCCCAAAAATGGTAACAAAGAGACAGGCCTGTAGTTGTTTCTAATCAGGGGATCAAGGGAGGGTTTTTTCAAGAGTGGTTTAACCACTGCTTGTTTAAGTTTAGATGGAAATATCCCCTCCCTAAGAGATGGATTAATGATGATTTGAAGTGAGGTTACTACTGCATCCCCTCCCTGGGCGGTCAGCCAAGATGGGCAGGGATCTAGAGGGCAAGTCGTCTTCCTTACACTTCCAAGTAGCTTGTCCACTTCATCAATATTCACAAGCTCAAAGTGATCCAGTCTAACACCATCCACGGAGTCACTGGACGCCTCTCTTATAGTTTCTGTTGTAATATTCGCATTGAGATCAGCCCTTATCTGAGAGATTTTATCTGCAAAAAAGTCATTGAATAAGTCACAGCAGGCCTTGGTGGGTTCTAAAAGTGGATTCAGGGTGGGAGGTTGTGGAGTTAACTCTTTAACTACCCTGAACAGCTCTGCTGGATGAGACTCTGCTGATGCAATTTGAACAGCATAGAATGAGTTCTTTGCTGCATCGATTGCCACTCCATAAGAGCAAAGGAAGGCCTCATGGCGTGTCTTGTCAGATAAGGGATGGTGTCTCTGCCAATGGCGCTCTAGTTGTTGCGCAGCTCACTTCATTTTTCGAAGATCTTGAGTGTACCAAGGTTTTTTGTTAGAAGCGAGCCGGAAAGGACTCTCGGGAGCGATAGTGTCTATAGCCCTGGTAAGGTTATTATCCCAGGTATCAACCAAGGCCTCGACAGAATTGCCGTCTTTCCCAACCATAAAACCCTCTAGGGCCTCTTGGAACCTTTTGGGTTCCATCAGCCTTCGAGGGTGGAGCATTTTAATAGGTCCTCCACCCCCGAGGGCAGTCTGGATAGTAGCCCTCAGTCCCACCTTGACCAAGTAATGATTCGTCCATGACAGGGCAGTGGTTTGAATTACCTCTGCCCACGGATGTTCCTGATCTGTAGTAAAGACCACATCGAGTGTATACGGGGTGGACGGTAAACCAACAGAATCCCCAAACTGTCCCTAGTCTTCAAAGTCAGGTAAATATACTCAAGGTGGTCAGTCTTACGGATAGGTTTCCTAGTCAAGGTGATGACACATCTATGGACCAGAGCAACTCCTCCCCCTCACCCACTTTCCCTCACCTGTTCCTTAACGGTAAACCCAGCTGGGGGGGCCTTAGCCCAGGTCACACTGCTATCATCTCCCAGCCAGGTTTCTGTAAACAGGCCAGGTCAACTTTCTCATCCTCTAAAAGATCGTATATTATGTGGGATTTGTTTTTAGCCGCCCTGGTGTTGCAAAGGAGCAAGGTGAGGGTTTGTGGTATGGTTGGGTCGACCCATGGTTCTTTTGGGCTAACAGGGCGAGTGGAAGGTGAGATAGATTTTAAGCATCGATCTCGTCTTCCCTTATGTTTCATCCTCGCCCTGTTAACGCTATATCTCCCATTGCCCCACACAGTACTAATAGGTATAATGCCGATACAGTCCATTCTATTAGCATTCTCCCTGTCTATAGTGTCAACTCCCTTCTCTTCCCAATCTTCACCCATCATCAGATATAATAACAGAGGTAGTATTGATATTTGGAGAACCCGACTTAGTAGATTGTACCTAGTCTGAGTTCTAACTTTCATTGGAACCATTTCAGGAATATAAGCAAATCAGTTTTGCTTATCTCGCTTCCTGTTAATTAGTTGTTTAATACAGGACGGGTGCCACTGCCTGATCATACCACCCTTGGGGCTGAGGAATGCGTATGTCAACAGAAAGGGCTCCTATTCTGTCATCCTGCAAGGGACATGTGACCACACAGGAAGGTTCGTGGACGTGGAGCTCGGATGGCATGGGTTAGCCCACGATGCCAGGGTGGCACGGAATTCTCTCATCTACAAGGTCATGGAGGCTGGCATCTATGTGGAAGGGAACCCCAGCATCAACATCAGAGGCCAGCAGATCGGGCCCCTGATACTGGCTGACTGTGCCTACCCCATTCGGAAGTGGCTCATGACACCCTTCAAGACCCCCCACACTCCCAAAGAGAAGCTCTTCAACAAGAAGTTGAATCGCGTGAGGGGGGCCGCGGAGAGATCGTTTGGCAGATTGAAGGCGAGATGGCGCTGTCTCACTGCCCCACTCCTGGTGGCAGAGGAGAATGTGGTGCCCATCCTCGCATCATGCACCATTCTGCACAACATCTGTGAGACCAAGGGCAGGGTCCTGGATAAGGGGATGCGATATAGGCGCCGTTTTGTGCTCCCCACCCTGGGAGCAATCATGGCGGATGAAGAGACTGCCAAGAAGGAAGAAGGGGAGGCTGTGAGGGATGCCCTGGCAGATTTTTTTCTGACAAGGAGAATCTGAAGCATGGCTCCTGTGCCATCATCTGTGATGTCAGAGTGCATTGTACTATAATAGCATAAGCACATGAATAAATGTATCCCATTAGGCACAGTCGGTGTCTGCCTATCATTCCTGATCTGTGCTGTGGGCATGTTTTGCCACGTGCCTGAGGGGGACACACACAAACACACACACACAAAAAGGTCTCCTGGCACCTGTTTTCTTGGGTCAAAAAGATACATCAGCTCCAAATGCCAATTTCTCCTTTGACAATGCATCAATCCCCCTCAAACTCAAGCTTTCCTAATGGCCCATTTGAATGTATCAATAGGGCACCCAGAGGGCATCTATTGGGGGAGAGATTCAAACTGCTCCTCTGAGAGCTTTCATTGGCCTAGGACCACCTTGGCCTAACGGCCCTGAGCCGCAGGTGCCCATATATACCCGTGCGCAACTGTGCAAGACCCCAGGACGGCGATCAAGATGGCAGCGCCACGCAGGAGGGTCCTGATCCGCATCGCCTACTGGACGGATGAGGAGGTTGGGATCCTCCTGGACTCCCTGATGCCACAGGCAGCTGCGCGAAGGGTGATGGCCAGCACCAACAAGCCCAACCAGGGGTATTTTTTGCAGTTATCACGTGCCCTCCAAGACCAAGGGTTTCAAAGAACGCTGCACCAATGCACAGTGAAGTTTAAAACTCTCAAGGCAGCGTTCTTTGAAACCCTTGAGGATTTCGGAGAGGAGCCCCCGGTTGACAAGTGGCCACCATTCTTCGTGCGGCTGAAGGACCTGTGGATCAGGGGAGATAGGCCGAGAGCGGAAGATCGTCGTCCTCCAGGTAAGTCAGAGCTCTTGCCATGCCCTATCCTACCCTCCTTGACCCTTCCCTTGCCCTCCCCTCCTTCCTGCATGGTGCCAATGCCATCCCTCCTCTTCCATTCTGCAGGTGTGCGGCCGAGGCGGAGGCGGAAGGAGGGAGGGCACCATGCCAGGTCGCTCTCTCCACCATCCTCGGGGACGAGGATGTCCCCGAGGTTGGGCCACAGCCAGGACCAGCTGCTGTGGTCCCTCCGCAGCCAGAGCAGGCTCCTCTGGCGGAAGGTAGGTCCCCAGGGTGAGGGGTGGGGGTTGCCTGACTGCAGCCCCCACGACACTTGTGCCCTTCTCTGCCATGCCAGCATGGTAACTTGGGCCTTTTTTCCCCTTTGGCAGGGCTTCATGTCCTTGCTGCTGCCGCCGCCGCCGAAGAAGAGGAGCCTGGCCCGAGCCGCCGCCTGCCAGGGGAGCCAGGGGACTTGGCCCTCGATGTCACGGCCCTGGATCGAGTCCTCCAAGCCCGGCAGCGAGGTAAGTGTAGACGTGAACCCAGGGAAGGGAGTGGGGGCACCCAGACACCCTGCCTGTGGGAGTGGGTGATGGGGTGCACAGGCTAACCATCCTCTTTCTTTTTCCCTCGCAGAGAACCGGACGGAGCGGAGGCTCTCTGCCCTGGAGGAGGGTCAGAGGAAGATCGGGGAGAGAGTGGAGAGCATAAAAAAGACCCTCCAAGAAATCCTCCACCAGCTGCCCGCCCCACCCCCCTCCCCCCTCCCTGAAGCAGCTTCCCTTCCCCGCCCCCTTCACCATCCCCCTTCCATTTGTAAATAGTTGTAAATAAGAAAAGATTTTATTGTTGTTATAAATAAAAAAGTTTATTTTTTAAAAAAAAATTGTGTTGTTCATTGTGCGCAACTGCCGCAGTGTGCATGTGTGTGTGAATGTGACAGCTTATGCGCAACTGTGCATTTTAATCCTAGGCAGGAGTGCTGTGGGGTAGCAATGTCCAAACTCTGTCCTTCCAGGTAAGTGTTTGGACTTCAGCTCCCAGAATCCCAGACCACAGGGCAAGGTGGCTGGGGATTCTGGGAGATGAAGTCCAAACACCTGGAAGGGCAGAGTTTGGACATTGCTGGTTTAGGGGACCAGTGAGGCAGGCATGGTGGGAGGAGGGAACAGGAAGGGTAGAATAGATTAGATAGGGCTGGGAGGGAACACATACCCTGGGAGGCAAAATGATGTCTTTATGGGACATCATGGGACCTAGTGCCTTGTCAGTGCTCCCTGCCCCTTGATCCCAGGCCCCCTCTACTTGCCCTTTGCCTTTGGGGGGCGAGTTGTGGGTGGTGGGACTGCCACTGCGTCACTGAAGAGACTGGAGGATGGCCCAGCAAGAGGCTGCTGAGACAGTTCCACCTCCATTGCAACTCCCTGCTCCTCAGCTGGAAGGATTGCTCTTGCTGGGGGCTCCTACTGCCCTACCCCTTCCTCCACGACCCTGGGGACAGCCCTGCCTCTTCCATTCTGTTCCCTACGTACCCTTCTGCGTCTCGTGCCACCCTCCCCTCCCCTCAGGATCTCCACCATTTGCCCCATCAGAACAGTCTGCGCTTCCAAGGTGGTGTTGAGTCGCCTCTGCTCCTGGACTGTGGTCTCGTGATGTTGGTGTGACCTGTTTTTTGCTCTATCCTGGTTCTGAACGGCCCTCTCTTGAAATCCCAGTGCCCTTTCCATGATCTCCCTGCGGGACTGTCTGCCCCTCTCCCTTTCCTCAGAGGCTCGCTGCCCCTGCTCCATCAGTGCTGTCATGTGCTCTGCTGAGCAAGCCTTGAGCTGATCCACAGCCGCCACAGTTCTAGTAGCTACTGACGGACGCACCCTTTTCTTCTTGGTCGCAAGTCGCTCCTCTGGTGTCATGGCAGCTATGGGGTTAGCTGGAGCTACTGCTTCTTCTTCTTCTTCTGTTCGTCCTCCGACTATTGAACATACAACCAGAGAGTCATAAAGCCTACAGTTAGCAGAGACCCTGAGGGCCATCTAGTCCAACCCCATTCTGCCATGCAGGAACTCTCACTCAAAGCTTCCCCAATGTGGCAAAGGGTAGAGCTTCAAACTAAGGGTGTGGGGAAAGGAGAGATTTACATGGAAGGGATGGGTGCCTTAGAAATGTGGGACACATGCAGCACATGACCATGCCAGGGACACTCACAATCCTACTTCCCCATGATCCCTGGCCCAGCAACCTTGCAAACATACCAGCATAGTAAGCAGTGAAAGAAACAATGCCACGATTGTGCAGTTGAGCCATACAGTTTGCCCTATTGTGCCACACTTGCGCCACTATACATAAACATAGGGTTTACCTTGCATAGTCTCTTCGGCCTCACTGCCATCGCTGGCGGCTGCACTGGCCCGGGAGAGAGGTAAGCGGTCACGGTAGCTGCTGGTCGTGGAAGAGGATCCAGCACGAGATGGTGGTCTGCTTCTGGAGCTCCCGGCCCCAGCAGACATTCGTCTGAGTAGGGCGTGGGGGTCCAGAGGTCTCTGGCTGCTGGAGGAATCGCCCGAGTCGGGGTATTCCTCCTGCTGCTCATCTGTATGACAAGGGACAAGGGTCATCTCTGCCCTGTGCCCACCCCGGGGCCACATCTTCCCCTTCTCCCATTTCCCCCCTCCCTTTCCCCCAGGGGCCCTGGCACATCTTACCATGAGAGGGCATCAAAAGGCCTTGGGAACATTCCAGCTCTGGGGTCTCCTCCACCTCCTCTTCCACCACCACAGGTTCGACTCTGGCTGGCTGGCCCACCGGGACCCTCACACGCTCCCCACTGGTGGCTAGTCTGTTGGGTCTGATGCTTCCATCACTTTTAATGAAAGCATGCAGCTTCTTGTAAAAGGGAAGGGGGGTGGCAATCTTGGTACCTTTCGCCTGGGCATCTCTGTATAGTTTGTATTGAGAGTTCAGCAATTTGCATTTCCAGTGACATTCTTCCCAACTTCTGCTGTGGCCCTTGGCCCTCATGGCCTCTGCCACTTCTTTATATGTCTCAGAGTTCAGGTAGGACTGGTCCAATTTCTGCAGAATATTTGGCTGTGACCATATCGCTATAAGGTTTGCCGTCTCCGCATGAGATCAAGACGTCCCCCTCCCTTTTTTCGGGGTGCTGGTGGATGGCTGTGCCATCCTGCCTGGTGGCAAAGGGGAGCCGCCACACAGCTGTGCCAGGAGCAGCCGAACTGTGCCCGTTCCCCAGGTGAAAATGGCGCAGGAATATGTGTAGGGGTTCACTTTAAATTCCAAACTTTCCCTTATCACTTTCTACAACCAAATCATCCGCTGGCAAAATTTACAACTTCCCATGATTCTAGCAGCACATGCACACATGCAGCTCTAGGGTTAGGGTTACGAGCATTAAAATAGACTGCAGCTGTGCCGCAGCTTCCACAGCTGCATGGCATCTGACGCTACAATTAAAGCCTGACTGCAAACCGCGCATGTCCTGGGACCCCGACTCATTATGCGACGCAGCAGACACGGAGCTTTTAAATGGGCAACTTAAATTAGCAGCGTGCCAATTGTGGCGTATCGGTGCAGCAGCTTATATACGGAGATGCGCACGTACGCCGCTTATCAAAAAGAAGCAGAAAAAAGAGGCACCTTTTTAATGGCGCTGCTTCCCGCTTGGGGCGTGCGGGCGGCGCGTTCATGACGGCATTCAGGTAAGGGCCATCTAAAGGCTACACCTTCATGACGTCATGAACACACCCCTTTTTGCCCATCTGTAACCCGCCATAGAATCATAGAGTTGGAAGAGACCAGAAGGGCTATCCAGTCCAATCCCCTGCCATGCAGGAAATCTCAATCAAAGCATCACTGACAGATGGCCATCCAGCCTCTATTTAAAGACCTCTAAGGAAGGAGACTCCATTACACTCTGAGGGAGTTTGTTCCACTGTCGACCAGCCCTTACTGTCAGAAAGTTCCTCCTAATGTTGAGGTGGAATCTCTTTTCCTGGAGCTTGCATCCATTGCTCTGGGTCCTAGTCTCTGGAACAGCAGAAAACAAGCTTGCTCCTCCTCAATATGACATCCCTTCAGGTATGTAAACAGGGCTACCATATCACCTCTTAACCATCTCGTCTCCAGGCTGAACATCCCCAGCTCCCCAAGTCATTCCTCATAGGACATGGTTTCCAGACCCTTCACCATTTTCGTTGCCCTCCTTTGGACATGCTCAACATCTTTTTTTTAAATTGTGGTGTCCATTCACTCCTCTGAAGCAAGCTAGACCTTGTACTTTGACAGCAGCATGGCAGCAGCTAGTGCTTGTGTTTCTCACCACCAAACATACAATCTTGCAATGCCAAGACACTAGCCAATGTAATTCAAAGAGGAACAGGCAGAAAAGGAGAAGAGGGAGAGTGATTCACTCTGTTGTTGCACTAACTGACCTTCCAAGCATTTAGTAGGTAATTGTGGTCATTTCTGTGTACCAATATTGGGAGAATCAGTGGCGGGGTACAGACTGCCAAATAGTACGTATACAATATGTACTAGGGTTAGGAAGGGGCGGTGCTTCCACACCCCCCTAACCCTAGTACGTATTGAATACGTACAACATGGCGGTGCCCTGTTCATACAGGCGCCGCCATCTTTATGTATCGGACGCTGAGCGTCCGTACGTGTTGCAGCCTTTATGACGTAGCGAGTGCGCCCCTGGCGCCTCGCTACGTCACAAACGCGACTCAAAAAGAAGCTCCATTTTGGAGCTTCTTTTTCGGTCCACGCGGGAACCGCGCCGTCTGAAGGCTCTGGCTCCCCCGCGGACCTAGCGGCGGCGGCGGCAGACCGTCGCAAAGCGGCAGTCTGTACCCCACCTATAGTAGTGTAAGCTGGCATTCACTGTGCCTTCCTTGAATATAGTTCATCTTAAATACAGGTTTAAGACTTTCTTTATAACATGGTTACAGGGACCCTAAATCTGGAACTTTCTGTATAACAAGGGATACCTGGCAACCCTAGCTCCCAGTTCCCAGCAAGCAATATGTGTTAATTCTTATCCCAATTCATAGTCAAGAAAGTCATCTTCTCCCTGCAGATCTCTCAGCTTCAACCATATGTGAGCTTAGTTCTTTTCTCCTGCCTTCTCTATTCCATAATTTTCCTTTATTTACAGTCCACCCTTTTCTAAAGATGGGTGTCAACTTCAGAATGTCAAACAAAAATTTCCTGGACACTCCTGAGAGAGCTGTGTTCCAGTGTATGCCCTTTTTTTCCTTCTCATCTAGAATCCTTTAAAAAGTGACTCTGGCAATCAAGAATCTCTCTCTCTTTCTCTCTCTTTCTCCTTTGCAACTAAGGACCCAGACATTCAAATAGAAAATGTCCACTGCAGCAAGGATCACAGTTTGACCTTTGTTCTCCCTTTTGAGTGCTGTCTCCTATGAAAGCAGTGGCCTTCAATGTTAACTTAGATAACAGGAATCTCCATAAGGCACAAGGTCACTAACTGTATTAGTCTTGATGTATCTTGTCAGCCTGCAAGCTGTTGGCCACATGTGCAGTGTCCCTTAGGCCTTTGTTAAAGGCAAACTGTCAATCTTCCACCCTTATTTAGTGTACCATTCACAAGCCAAATATGTTAAAAAGGAACAAAAATCTTGCTGTCCTTGTTTATAATACCCATTATATTTATGTATCTTTTACTTTAGAATTTTACTTTTTATTTGAAGGCTTACCAAGAATCAATCTGTTCCCACTTGTATAGCTGTTCCCTGGCTTGGGTGTGTGCAATTGTCAAACATCACATCTAGCACAAGACATTTACAGCCTGGGGGAAAGTAGTAAATGTCTCTCTCACTAACTCACAACACATAGTACCCAAGGCAGCTAGAGAAAATCCTACATGGATCATCCTCCTTGGCATTAGAAATATGATAGAATAAATTGGCAACTAACAGTTTGCTACCTTCTCATGAAACCCCAGAACTATTTCCTCAGGCAGCTGCCTCACTGCCTCATGATAGGGCCAGCTGTGTCAAATGTATTAGTGACTATAACTCAGTGAGTCTGTACGTAGAAATTTCAGTCCCTTGCCTCTTCTATTAAAAGCATTCAGGAGATGTGAAGGTTAATATCTCCTCAGGAGATCATGGAAAATGGCTGCTATTTACAGTAGATAGTGTTGGGCAGACAATCTGACATGCTCTAAGAGAGCTTCTCTTCCAATGATATTCTAGTGATGTGTCACAGTCTTTGTGTTTGATAGTGAATGTAAATTCAGAAAGGCATTCCATCATCTCCCAACAATCATATTCATAACTACAAACTATTCACAAAATTGTGCACATGTACAATTGTCTTCCTTCTCCAATGCTTTCATGCATTGTGGGATTTACTCCACTGCAATTGTAGGTGCAAGAGGAAAGATGCCATATCATTAACCTTAAGGAAGAAGATTGAGGAATTTATCACACAACTCTCAGGCAGTTCTTGGTGTGTTTTTGTCCTTTGTACTGGAATTTGTATCATTGTCTTGAAATATGCTATAATTTTATCTGTAAGTACCCAGAATTGCTGCTGTTCAACATGTCTGAAAGCAAAGTAGGCAACAGAAGAAAGACAGAAAAATCTTTTTGCAAAGTGTAGTCAAAGAATAATTGTCTCTCCTAAATCAATTTTCTACTTATATTAAGAATTCAAGCTACATTTCAATAGTCTTAACAATTTAATGCAAATAGGAGCAAAATACCATAGTTATTATGCTCAATAATATACTCCATTGTTTAGTGTAAAACTTTTTGGGATCTTCAAGGGAAAAAAGGATACTAATGAAAAAGCTACAAAGAAGAGACAAGAATTATTGGCTATATTAGAGCAACCATTAACAACTGTTAGACCTTAGTAAAGAGTTCAGGCATGATTAAACACACATTTGTCTCAGAGAGACCAGCATACAGTAGGGCTTGTTTGAAATGAATCATTAAGTACAGTACTAAGAAGTTGATTTATTTCATATGACAGACCTTTACTGTACACAGTAACTGGCCTTATACATGAGATCACATTTGAAGAAGTTCACTTTCTTGTCCTCAGTACAATCATAAAGCAGAAGGAAATAAATAACTTTAGTTTTAATGCTCTATATACATTTATCGCAAATTATAAATTTTCTTAATATAACAGAAGAATGGCAAGACAAGTGTACAAATCAAATCAAGCACATGGATGGAAATAATTTCTACAAGTGAAGTGCTCCATTGTTTACTTACAGTGTTACATTTCTATCAGTAGAATGTGTGAGAGAAATTTGGGGAAAAAAGTAAAAGTGACTATGAATAGGGACTGGAATTCACAAGTGCATAAGCTACTCATTATAAATGTTTTGTATTCTTGATTCCTGTATATTTAATAGTGTACGGAATATGTAGAAGTTTCTAAATCTTTACTTATCCTGTGAATGGGAAGGGCACCTATGAAGAAACTAGATCATATCCTCAAGTGTAAAGATATACAACTGAACACTAAAGTTAGAATCATCCAAACCACAGTGTTCCCCATCATTATGTATAAATGTGAGAGCTGGACCACAAAAAATAAGTGGATAAGACAAATATCAACTCATTTGAGATGTGGTCTTGGAGAAGTGTGGTGAGGATACTGTGAAGAACCAAAAAGACAAACACCACATAAGTCCCAAGCAGATCAACGCAGAACTCTCCCTGAAAACCAAGAAGATGAAACTGTGGCAGTTATACTTTGGCCACATCATAAGAAGACATGACTCACGGGAAAAGACAATACTGCTAGGAGATGTGGCGAACAGTGGAAAGAAAAGAAGATCACACACCAGATGGTTAGACTAAATCAGGGAAGTCATGGGCATTAATGTACAGTGTAAGCAGATCAATGGAAGATAGGGGGCTTGGAGATGTATCATCCACAGGGTCGCCATGGGTTTGGACCAATTTGAGGGCAGTAACAACAACAAAGCCACTATTAATTATAGGGCCTTGTTCTCCTTTTGATTGGGATGCAGAAGATTTCCATTTCCATACCCTTCAATCTGAAGAGGAATTATTTCTGGGAACCTCCTTCTGACTATTGCACCAGAAATCTTGGAAACATAAGTTTTCTCCATCCTGATCAACAAAACAACAGGCCTCTATAGCTTACAGAGGCTGGAAGATGCTCCTTACTTAGCTAAGGTAGTTATATAATGAAGTGGCTCAACTAAAATCTCAGCCACTGGTTTTTGTTTTTTGGTTTGGTTTGGTTTTGTCAGTCTCCACAGTATCAGAAGGCTTTAATTCTATAATGTTAATAATATTTTATAATCTTAAAAGTGGTAACAAAGAGTGCAATTAAAAGTATATTGTACACAAGATGTAGCTGTTACAGTCATTGTATTATTTGTATTAAGTCACCAGTTGAGTGTACGCATGCCTTGTGTAGTAATAGTAATCATACCAATTATAGTTATTTATTTACTGTTGTTTGGTTATGTATTACTGACATATTTAGTTAAGAATAATTTAATGATTAATTAAATGTAACTGAATTAAAGATAATGTTTACTTTTAAAAGTGTTAAAATTGAAATATATCTTACATTATAATTATTTGCATCTTCTCAGTTAGGAATATATTTTTTTGCTTGTTTACATTATTCTAGTCATTATCACACATACTTGATGAATATAATTTAGCAAACATTTACTTGTACAATTTTTTCCAAAAAGGTTCTTGAGGGTTGCTGCCCCACAGCAGAATTAATGCAGTTTGCCATCACTTTGTTTGGGCTCCCTTCTATGGAATCTTGGGATTTGAAGTTTGTTGTGGCATCAGGGTTCCCTGACAAAGGGTAAATTTCTTATGAAAGAACAAATCCCAGAATTCCATAGCACTGAGTCATGGTAGTTAAAGAAAGGTCAAACTATGTTAATTCTGCAGTGTAGATGCATCTGAAGATGATTATATAAATGAATGGATATCATCTTTGCTCAAGTCTATGTATGTTTTCCCCAAGGCATGCCTAAATTGTCTAATTCAACTGTGTTTTCTTACTGCACATACTTAACCAGCACTTCATTTGTTCCCCCACTTATATATTAAATGATTTATTGTATGACAGAGGTTAGAGCTACTCTACATGAATACAATTCTCCATGGCAGGCTAAACTATCCAGGGATATTAAAGCAACCTGTAGGTGCACGTTCAGACTCAATGGAGTTTATCGCATTCAGCTTAGAACGGCCCCTGAGCGTTCTTAAAGGGACTGTTCTGGGGACAGGAGGTGGCGGGGAATGCTGTATATCACATGGTGAGAATGCCACCGCCACCACCGAGCGTTCCCCTTCCATTCTGGAAGCATTCTAGAGGGCCAATTTTTGAGAACGCTTGAGAAAGCGTTCCCGAAAATCGGCCCTGGTGAATGCTCCCAGAACGGAAGGGGAACTCTCGGTGGCGGTGGCGTTCTTGCTGTGAGATATACAGCGTTCCCCACCACCTCCTGTCCCCAGAATGGTCCCTTTAAGAACTCTCAGGGGGCATTCTAAGCTGAATGAGATAAACTCCACTGTCAATAATCTTTGAAAATTCTTGGGGAGCAGGAGAGGTCCTAAAAAACTAGAGGAGGGCAAATGTTGTACCCATCTTTAACAAAAATGAAAAACAGGACCTAGACAACTGACCAATCAGATTAACTATCAAATGAATCATAAAATCATAGAGTTGGAAGAGACCACAAGGGCCATCCAGTCCAACCCCCTGCCATGCAGGAAATCCAAATCAAAGCATCCCCAGCAGATGGCAATCCAGCCTCTGCTTAAAGATCTCCAAGGAAGGAGACTCCACTACACTCTGAGGGAGTGTGTTCCACTGTCGAACAGCCCTTACTGTCAGGAGGTTCCTCCTAATGTTGAAGTGGAATCACTTTTCCTGTAGCTTGCATCCATTGTTCCGGATCCTGTTCTCTAGAAGAAAGTATCTAGAACAAATCTAGAATAAACCATTTAATAGCCTATTAAGCAGCAATTGGAAACCAATGTTGTGATTACTAGGAGTTAGCATGGCTTTCTCAAAAACAGGGTATGCTCATTCTGTCAGTACAAACTTGGTTGATGAGGGAAATGCTGGCTATAGTTAGCCTGAATAATAATAATAATAATAATAATAATAATAATAATAATAATAATAATTTTATTTATGTTTCCCCACCTCTCCCAATGGATAGAAGCGGGGTTACAGACTAATTAAAAGCACGAAGTGTTTACATCAAAATTCATTACAAATTAGCTAAAAACAATCAGACAATAGCAGTAGCACCATCAAGCAAGGCAGGGGTCATAAACAGACAGAGGCATGTCATTGGCATCAGGGGGTATTCATATCAGGTGGGGTATGCTCAGCTAAAAAGCTTGGTTTTAACTGCTTTTCTAAATGTCTCTAAAAAGGTCACCGAGCGATCTCCTCAGGGAGACTGTTCCAAAGTCTCGGAGCCGTTGTTGAAAAGGCTTTTTGCAAGGTAGTAACGTACTTGGAAGTTGCTATTTATAATAAGTTCTTACCCGATGTTCTGAGAGTGTGGTGTGGATTGTGTGGGGAGATGCGGTCCTGTAAGTAACTCAGGCCCAAGCCATGTAGGGCTTTATAGGTAATAACCAACACCTTGTACTGTGCCCGGAAGCAAATAGGGAGCAGGTGGAGATCTTTTAAGATAGGTGTAATATGGTCAAACCTTGATGAACCGGTGACCAATCTGGCTGCCATATTCTGGACTAACTGAAGTTTCCGAAATTGGTACAAGGGTAGCCCCATGTAAAGCGCATTACAGAAATCTAGATGAGAGGTTACCAGAGCGTGTACCACCGTTACAAGGTCCCTCTGGTCTAGGTAGGATCGCAGTTGGCGTATCAACCTAAGTTGATAGCAAGCACTTCTGGTCGTCACATCTACCTGAAATGTCAATTGCAGGGACGAGTCCAGAAGTACTCCTAAGCTGTGAACTTCGTCCTTCAGGGGAAGAGTGACCCCTGTCCAGGACAGGTTGGCAAATTTCCTTCCTTAGACCTGAGGAACCTATCACAAGTACTTCTGTTTTCTCTGGATTCGGTCTGAGTTTGTTTTCCCTCATCCAGCCCATTACTGACTCCAGGCAGGCATTCAGAGGAGAGATGCCATCCTTAGTCCCTGTATCAGTCGGAGACATAGAGAAACATATTTGGTTGTCATCAGCATACTGATAACACTGCACCCCATGTCTCTAGATGATCTCTCCCAGCAGTTTCATGTAAATGTTAAACAGCATGGGGGACAAAATAGCTTCTTGAGGGACACCAGATGTAAGTTCCCTCTTAGAGGAGCAAGTGTTCCCCAGCCTCACCATCTGGAACCTGCCTGAGAGGTAGGATCGAACCACTGGAGTGCAGTGCCCTCGATACCCAATTCCCTCAGGCGCTCCAGAAGGATACCATGGTCGATGGTATCAAAAACCGTTGAGATGTCCAAGAGCACCAACACGGACACACTTCCCCTTTCGATAACCAGACGGAGCTCATCGACTAAGGCAACCATGGCCGTCTCAACTCCGTATCCCACCCTGAAGCCAGTTTGAAATGGGTCCAGATAATCAGTTTCATCCAAGGCAGCCTGGAGCTGGAAGGCAACTGCTCTCTCAATCACCTTGCCCTAGAATGGCAGCAGGGAGACCAGTCTATAATTATTTCTCACCAGGGGGTCCAGTGAGGGTTTTTTCAGTAGCGGTTTAACCACTGCTAATTTCAATCTGGATGGAAATTTTCCCTCCTGGAAGGATGCATTTATTATTAATCGTAACAATGTAGTTACGGCATCTCCTCCCTGGGCAGTCAACCAAGAAGGGCAGGGATCGAGAGCGCATGTTGTCTTCTTTACACATCCAAGAAGCTTGTCCACTTCCTCGGTATTTACAAACTCAAAGTGATCCAGCTTAATAGAGTCCACTGAAGCTCTGGATACCTCTCCTATTGTTTCTGTTTTTATGCCAGCGTCAAGATCAGCCCTTATATGAGAGATTTTATCTGCGAAAAAGTTATTAAAATCATCACAGCAGGCTTTTGTTGATTCTAATATAGGGGTCAGGGTGGGGGGTAACTGGGTCAGCTCCCTCACCACCCTGAATAGCTCTGCCGGATGAGACTCTGCAGACACAATACGTACAGCATAAAAGATCAGATGTAGAGGTTATAAAATAGCCACCTTTAAATATTTGAATAGATGGCATCTAGAAGATAAAATGAGCTGCTCCTGAGACCAGAAAATGAGCCAATGTATTGAAATTACAATAAAAGAAATCCACCTAAATGTTATGTGAAAAAAACTGATTGTTCTTCCTTTTCTTTTGAATATCAGGAGAATTTTGTTAAAATCAGATAGAAATATTAATAAGCATTACTATTGAGTTTAGTGCTACTTTCTTCTGTGTCCTAGGGATGGAAAAATATTTTAATAATATTCAAAAACAGTTAAAATATGTTCTGCAGGGATCAGGAATCCCTGATGAAAAGATTACTGCACTAATGAGAATCTTTGAAGTTCAGTATTTACTTGTGCAAAATTCAGAGAATGATGTTTCCTGTTCAAAACAAAAACAGTTTTCTGTGCGTGTGCATGCACACACACACACACACACACAGAAAACACATGTGAAGTTTGTGCAGAATAAATCCCAAACTATGGCATTTTCTGCACCAGAAACAAAATTTTCTGTGCAAAACATAATTATCCAGTGCAGAGTAGTATTTCTGTGAAAAAAACTCTGCTTTCTATGCAAAAGGTGTGTGTGAACTTTGCACAGAATAAATCACAAACTATGAATAGCCAGACATTCTCTCAGTGAGAAGAAAATAGCTAAAAATACAGATTGCTTCTCTAAAGAAAAAAAAATTAACAAAGAATTACATTCCTACTGTGTCCCAGTCAATGTATATAATAAAGATTTAATGCAGAAAAATTCTTTGTAAGAATTCTTTTATTAGCACAACCTTTGAGTAAGAACCACATCATTTTCTCCTTTTACTCTGAAGAAGTATAACACATATATCCAGCACTGGATACATTCTCAGGAAGAACAATAGTAATAAAATGTATCCATGACAGTGGAAGACAAGCCTATCATGTGAAACAAACTAGGAATATCAAACATTCCACTGGAAATATTCTTGAGATTCTAGAAGCATTGAATAAGGTGCATAAATTTCAGCAGAGGAGAGCCTCTGAACTGTCCTTTTTCCACATCTGTGTTTTATTACTTATGCCTAAGCAGAAGAAGCCTATATACCCCTATTAACCTCTCACTACAATGTTTCCTTCCTGGTTTTAGACCTCCTAGTGACTGCTTAGGTTTCTGTGAGAATTCAGAGATTAGCAGGCCCAACTGGATTAAAGTAAATCACACAGTGCAAGCATAAGCTGCTTTGTCATGGCATGAATAAGCTGCTGGGCCATAGCTATTTCGTCTGCTCTATTTAAGCACTGAAGCACTTCATGCCATACATGCAAGCAGGTTCTCTGCCCTAAAACCTTATCATCTAAAGGTCAAGTTATTATAGTTCAAAGCAATACAACACAAAGTAGCAATAGCAGGAGACCAATATGACTAGAATATGTAACTGAGAACCTGCCAGAGGTTCTCCAGATAACTGTTACAACTTTCTTAAATAGTGGATAGCTCTTTGCACAAAGAAGAACGAGTAAGGATGATTGGGGAGTTGTACACCTATGAAGCTGCAATAAGCATTACACAGCTGTCTTCATAGAATCATAGAATCATAGAGTTGGAAGAGACCGCAAGGGCCATCCAGTCCAACCCCCTGCCATGCAGGAAATCCAGATCAAAGCATCCCCAATAGATGGCCATCCAGCCTCTGCTTAGAGACCTCCAAGGAAGGAGACTCCACTACACTCCGAGGGAGTTTGTTCCACTGTCAAACAGCCCTTACTGTCAGGAGGTTCTTTCTAATGTTGAGGTGGAATCTCTTTTCCTGTAGCTTGCATCCATTGTTCCGGGTCCTGTTCTCTGAAGCAGCAGAAAACAAGCCTGCTCCCTCCTCAATATGACATCCTTTCAAATATTTAAACAGAGCTATCATATCACCGCTTAACCTTCTCTTCTCCAGGCTAAACATCCCCAGCTCCATAAGTCATTCCTCATAAGGCAAGGTTTCCAGACCTTTAACCATTTTAGTCGCCCTCCTCTGGACACGCTCCAGTTTCTCAATGTCCTTTTTGAATTGTGGTGCCCAGAACTGGACACAATATTCCAGGTGGGGCCTGACCAGAGCAGAATACAGTGGCACTATTACTTCTCTTGATCTAGACACTATACTTTTATTGAAGCAGCCTAAAATTTCATTGGCCTTTTTAGCTGCCGCATCACACTGTTGACTCATGTTCAACTTATGGTCTACTTGGACTCCTAGATCCCTTTCACATGTACTTTCATTCAGCAATGTGTCTCCCATCCTATATCTGTGCATTTCATTTTTCCGCCCTAAGTGCAGTACCTTACATTTCTCTGTGTTGAATTTCATCTTGTTAGCTTTGGCCCAGCTTTCTAGTCTATTCAGATCATTTTGAATGTTGATCCTGTCCTCTGGAGTATTCAGCATATTTACTGACTGGAAACTAAAGGTGTCAGTGTCTTCCATACTACTGCAATCCTCCAGTGACACAGGAGGTAATGCAAAATACATCCCTGTATTATACTTTTTGGAGACTGAATTGGTATTTTGCAAATTAATGATCACCATCAGTTAGCATCTCATGACATCACCCTCATTCACTAATGTGGTAGACATAGTTCTCTAAGTAGACAAGGAAACTGCTTATAATACAGAATATACCTTAGTTGCTGTACCAAATATGACCATTCATTAATAGCAACAACTTGGCCACAGTGCTGTACCCCTTGATAACATTCTGTTTAGATTACTATGTTAAGGAAAAAGCAACATGGGATATACAGTAAATGAAATAAAACATGTATGTGAGAGTCAGGGTGACTCAGCAGAAGCCAATTGAGAACCACACAGGTGTAAATGGTAATACAATTAACAAGTCCTGAATGCCAAGGACAAGAAATGTAAAGTGGATAATTGGACACACCTGACAATTGTTAAGTGGTCAAGGCTGAGATGATGAAATCATTAATTGTAGGCTGAACCAAGAGAACCAATGAGAATGATGTACACGCCTACTGGGTGGAAACAGACAGCAGTGGGTGGTACCATGCATTGACTATAATAATGACTATACATCCCAATGTATTTTGTGGGTTGTAGAGTGGGTAGTAGTAGTGGATAGTGAGGAGTAGAGTATTGTTGTGTTGGATAGTTTTGGAGCTGTATACAGTAGCATAAAGTAGATCTTTTATATAAGACTACTGAGTTGTCTGGTGTCTTGGGTGAAGCCACAAGAACCAGCTGGATCCTAGAAGAAGGGTGAAGATTTCTGTGGAAGCAAGAGTGAGAAGGCTTGGAGAGTTTGTCGGGGTCTTCAGCCTATTCTCTGTAACTTTGCTAAGCTATAACCACTGGCCAAAACTGGTCAGCGCGGTGCACAACCAGGTGGTGAGTTCAAGCCAGAGGTGAAGAGCTACAACTCCCATCATCCCTGACATACTATTGGTGGGCTGGCCTTGAAAATGACATGGTGAATGCAGCTAGAATCATAAAACTATAGACTTGGAAGAGACTATGAGGACTATTGTTAAGGGTTAAAAGCCAGCTAACACAGAAATGTTTAGATGTGTGGTGACCATGAGCATTCAGCACTGGGAGGAGGAGGCTAATAAGCTACAGCTGTTGCTCATAGGTACAAGGTCCTTCTACTGCCTGCGTGCAGCAAGCCAAAGATGAACACATGTCTGATTAGACAAGGGGAGAAGGTACTTTGTGGGACAGGAAGAGGCTGAGTTTGTGGGACCGCATGGCTTAGTGTTGATATAAACTCAAGGACTTCCAGTAATTGTTGTGGGTTTTGAGAGAGGAGTTGGTTGTGAGTTCTGTATAGTCGCGTTGGTTGTTTGGTTGCACTTTGTAAATAAAGATAAACACTTTCGGGAGCTTGGCTTGTCTGGTTGTTAATCAGCAGAAGCCTGGCAGTGAATGCTGGAGAGTTCCCGTTGGTACCTGCATTCCATCTTATCTGGAAGACATCCATCTGCTGTTATCTTTGCTGAGGGCTGTGAACACATTTCTAAAATTAGAATCATAGAATCGTAGAGTTGGAAGAGACCACAAGGGCCATCCAGTCAAACCCTCTGCCATGCAGGAAATCACAATCAAAGCATCCCCGACAGATGGTCATCCAGCCTCTGTTTGAAGACCTCTAAGGAAGGAGACTCCACTACACTTCGAGGGAGCTTGTTCCACTGTTGAACAGCCCTTACTGTCAGGAAGTTCCTCCTAATGTTGAGGTGGAATCTCTTTTCCTACAGCTTGCATCCATTGCTCCGGGTCCTAGTCTCTGGAGCAGCAGAAAACAAGCTTGCTCCCTCCTCAATATGACATCCCTTCAAATATTTAAACAGGACTATCATATCACCACTTAGCCTTCTCTTCTCCAGGCTAAACATCCCCAGCTCCCTAAGTCCTTCCTCATAGGGCATGGTTTCCAGACCTTTCACCATTTTAGTCGCTCTCCTTTGGACATGCTCCAGTTTCTCAATGTCCTTTTTTAATTGTGGTGCCCAGAACTGGACACAATTGTCAGCTACTCTGCTATACTCGGACAACTATCCAGCTCAAACTCCTGCTGTGCAGGAATACACAATCAAAGCACATCTGGCAGATGGCTATCCAGCCTACATTGAAAAACCTTCCTCTATATAGGCACACCTGCTTGATGTTAAAATATGCTGGTATAGTGAGCTCTCTTTAGTGTTTTACCGCCCCTTTGGGCGGTCTGCTGCCGCCTTTCTTTGCTGTGTAAGGGAACCGCAGAGGACAAACCGCACGGTTCCCCAGCACAGGAAAAAGAAGCTGCAAAAAGCAGCTTCTTTTTCCGGCGCTGTTGTGATGTCGCACGTAACAATGGCGCCCCATAGGGCCCATTGGGAATGCATCTTTGTTTAGCATCTAGAGACCAAAAAGAGGAATTTCATGACTATTGTATGCTTATTGTGCAATGTTTTCCCTTCAGAGGACCAAATGGCACCAGCATTGCCATTATTTCAGTGCCAATTTAAAATGCACCTCTTCACCTGGGGTTTCAGAGCCAAATGAGATCATTGCATTAAAAGAAATGGATTTTTTAAATTGTAATTTTATTTAAAGTGTTCTGTATTGTGTTTTAATATTTGAGATGTTTTGCTTTGTTTTCATATGATTTTATTAAATGTTCCCTGCCCAAGAAAGAGAGAGAGAGAGAGAGAGAGAGAGAGAGAGAGAGAGAGAGTGCAGTCATACTCACAAGCCAGCACTACTGGTTTTGATGAGCTTTTTTCTAATTCTGCAGGCACAGGATTGCAATTAAAACCCTAGATACAGATGTTGCCAAAGGTGGCAGAAACATCTCCCTTTTCCCCACATCCTCCCACCCTATGTTCAAGAGCAGCCAGTGGCTTTGAAGGTTAAGCCATGGTCAAGTATCAGGAACATTCCTGGATACTCTTATACACCTGGTAGCAAAGATGCAGTCTCTCCAGCTAGAACTGAGTGCTTGAGGTATTGTATATTTCTTGAAATATACAACCAATTTTTTAAATACAGTTTATACTGTGACAGTGACTGTCATTCCTTATCTTTGACTAGCAGAACTTACAAATAAAGGGTTGTTACATAACCATGCAGACCGGAAGAGGCAGGATATAAAAATATTTATTATTATATTATTATTATTAAGTTTGGGAGATGAAAAGGAGACTTAAATTAGAGCATGTTTAAAGGTTAATTGATGTAACTAACCTGGTTTGTAGATTTTATCCTACTCCTCTACTTGCTTTATATGTTTTTGTATCTGTCTGCAGTGTTAATCATTGCAACTAGGGTAAACTGTTTGAACTGCAGAGAATTTAACTAAACTATGAAGGCTATACATTTGCATCATTCCCCTCTTTTCCCCCCACCCTAGTCAAACAGTCAAATCTTTAATTAACAACCCAAGCAAGTTGCATTCAGAGTAAGTGAAACCTTCAAGCCTTGTTGAAGCCAGACTTTCTATTTAGTCCTAATATGTCCTATTACCTTGACAAGACACCTGACATACTTCAAACTAGATGACTAAAAAGGAAGGGGAACAAGAACTATTTCAATGTGTCTGTTTATATGGGCCCATTCCTACCTGCATTTAAACCGGTTTGCGAGTTGCATTGAATCAATTCACTGAATCAGTTAATACCTATGTATGGTTCCCACTATGAGAGCAAATTATTTCAAGGATTCTATCCATTCATTTCTTTTTTGACACACTTGTTATTCACACTAGCCATTTTTTTTTAAAAAAAATGTCAATCATATGATGGGCATAGGTGCGTCATTGGTGCCAACCTGGGCTGCATCCCCAGGGCTCCAGAACTCCCAAGCCTCCCAGAGAGCAGGCAATCTGACTCCAGAATCAGAATGATGGCGATGCCCAACAACCCTGCTGGAGAGGAAGTCAAGGAAGGGACTGTAACTCTGGAGATCAGAGTTTGATTCCCAGCAAAGCCATGAAACCCACTGGGTGACCTTGGGCAAGTCACACTTTCTCAGCCTCAGGGGAATTCAAGGACATCTCCTCCCCCCACCACACACACACACTGAAAAAATCTTGCACAGAAAACCATCAAGCCATTTCTGAGTTCTGCTGATCCAAACTCCTTGGGGCCACCTTACCAAGCCCCCAATTGGTTGCTTGCTGCCTGGCTTTCTCTCTTGCTCCTATGCTGTCTTTCCCTCAGCCAGCTCTGGCCCTGCATGAGAGTGGGTCCTCTCCATTGAGGCTCCCTCTTTTACCCAGAGGGAGAAGCCAGTATAGGTCAGGGAAAGTACCCCCCGATCCCCACTTGCCTCCTTGGCTCAGCTGCCGTTCAGTTCCCTTTAGGTCCTGGGTTCCACTCTGCTTGGCACAAAGTGGGCACACCTGAAACAAGGCCAACTCAGACTCCAGGCAAAGTTCCTGTTTACAAGAGACTCTTATCTGTAAAAAAAAGACATTAGATGATTTAAAAAGTATAAATTATTCAATTTTTTTGTCTCTGCTTCAGCAAAACTAAAAAACCAGGTTGCCATATATGTAAAAGATACTATAGAAGCTAGATGTCATGCCAGCCTGGAGGACGACTCAGAGGATGAGCCAGTGTCCCTAGGACCTGGACCTGTAATTGGGGAGCCTGAGGCTGGCCCTAGCTCTGCTGGAGCAGAGTCTGTGGACCCTCCAGAGGTTCAGCAACTAAGTCTGCCTGGCACCAAGACTGTGGATATAGAGAAGGATCTGGGAAGTGTGCCTATGTTCAGGGAGCATCGAGCTAAAAGAGAGAGCCTTCAAAGATCACTGAGGCTTTATCAGAAATGTGTTTGTAATCAGACACACCTGAAGGCCTGCTGCCTGCTTATTTAGGTAGCTGGAGCATATGTGCCTTGTCAGTGATTATCTGACTTTCCTGGAGGAAATACTTTGTCTCTGGCTCCCATGGCTTCTTAGAACAAATCCTTGCTTCCTAGACTGCTGCCTATCTTGATTACCTGGAACCCTTAACCTTGGACTACCTTATTGATCTGCTTTTCTGCTACCTTGAATCTCAGACCGTCTGACAGCTCTTTGGATAATCCTTCTGCTGATACTGCCTTTATTCTCCAAGATTGTGTTGTTTGCACTAGCTCTGCTATCTGGGGATTTGTTTGTTTAAGAACTATCTGGAGTATCAGCCATTTAGCTGCTTTCCTGGACACTAAGGAATTATTTATGATGATAATGGTCACTTCATTATGTTAGAAATAAAATGGAAAAATTTGGTCATTATATTATTAGGCATGTATGGTCCATTGGATAACAAAAGCAAATTTTATAAGTTATAGCAAAAATTATAGAATTCCCACACAATAACATAATACTGTTGGGGGAGTGGAATGGTGTGTTAAACCCTTTAGTTGATAGGAAAACAAGAGGATACCCCAAAACAAAACAAGGGAAACTTTCAAAATCTTTTTAAATTTACTAGATATGCTATTATTAGATGATGTCTGGAGACATAAATATGGTCATATAAAAGACTATACCTGTTATTCTAATTTGATGACTCATGGTCTACATTAGACATGTTTTTCATCTCTGATTTAATCAAGACTAAAATTGAGAAGGTAGAAATCAAAAATCTTCTTTGGCCACTGTTCAGTAAAAATGACTTTGAAGAAAAGAAAAAAGATTACTGTTGGACATTAGATGACACACTACTAAGGGATGAGAAAATATTACTAAAAGCAAAAGATACCTTAAAACTTTTTTGAAGAAAACTTAATATAAGATATGAATATGAACACAATTTGGGAGACAAGCAAAGTAGTAATTATGGGCTTCTTCATTAAACAAAACAATGAAAGAAGAAAAAGAGAGAGGAGAAACAGTCATAACTACATTCAGAAGTAAAACAAATAGAAAGTCAATTGAAAAGGAAACTGGGAAAGAAAAAAATAATATCACATGTAAAAATACTTCAAAAGCAAATCTTATTATTACTAGTAGAAGAAACTGAGAAAAAGAGAAAATTCATCAAACAGAAACAGTTTGAATTCTCAAACAAGCCAAGTAAATGGATGGCTTTAAGAGTAAAAAAAGAAAATAAAAGATTAATTCTAAAGATAAGAGACAAAGAAAATACACTTATCAAACAAAAAGAAATTAAAATAATGTTTTCAGGAATATTTTAGTAAAATCTTTAAGTGTATGCTGACACTGTGGAATCAGCAGACAGAGTATTTAAATATAAAGATAATTCTGGAATTTAAGAAGGAAGAGAAGAACTGAATCATGAAATAACAATAACGGAGATACTGAAGATAAGCAAAGTAATGAAATCAGTTAAATCACCAGGACTACAAAAGTTTAACAGAAACAGTGGCTCCAAAATTACAGATAATAATGAACAAAGTTAAAGAAGGGAAAATACCTGACTCCTGGAAATCAGCCAATATTGTTTTAATTTTAAAAGATGGAAAGGATCCATTAAAGATGGGAAGTTATTGTCCTATCTCACTTCTGAATGCTGATTACAAAATCTTGCTCGTATCTTAGCAAAAAGAATAAAAAAAGATATTGAAAACATGGATCCATCTACATCAAAGAGGATGGGGGTTTTTTGGCAAATAGGCATATAAAAGATAACACCAGAAATCGAGTTAATGTTATTGAATATTTCCAAAGGAAACTTGATAAGCAAGTCACACTGATTTTACTTGATGCACAGGAAGCTTTCGATAATATAATATGGAGCTTTATGATGGACGTTATCTTAAGATCAGCAGGAGAAGGAAGCTTTTATAATTGGGTCACAGAGATACAAAAAGAACAAAAAGTGCAAGTGATAACAATTGGGGAAAGAACAAAATGCTGTGAAATACAAAGAGGCACACATCAAGGCTGCTCTCTATCTCCATTAATGTTTATTTTAACTTTAAAAATTGTGTGTAACATCATTTGAGAAGATAAAAGAATATCAGGAGTTAAAGTAAAAGGTTAAAAACTAAATTGAGGGCTTACACAGATGACATGGTTATCTACCTGTCTGAACCTCTAGAAAGTATAAAAATGTTACTAGGTCTACTAAAAGTATACAGGCTTTACTCAGGGTTTAAAAGTAACAAAGAAAAATCTGAAGTGATGACTATGAATATGTCTCATAAAGAGAAAGAACTGTTTATTTTAAAATCGGGACTTAAAACAGAAAACAAAGGGAGATAATATCTTGAAGTGTCAGTTGCAACAAAAAAATCAGATTTGTTTACTTGGAAAAAAATCTAGATGAATTTGGAGAAATAGAATAAGCTACATCTATCTTTATTAGATTAGATATTGATAATAAAAATTTACGTTTTACCAAAAACATTATTTTTTTCAAGCTATTCCCATAATATCAAACAACATCCCTTTTAAAAACTGGTAGCATAATATCACGAATTTTATCTGGGCAGGACGATAACGAAGATGAAATAATCAGAGGATGTCTAGGATTACCTAATTTAAAACTTTATTTTTAGGCAAGTGCTTTGGAATGGTTAAAAGAATGGTTTAGACTAGACAATAGAAGACTGGTTAATTTGGAGGGAATAGAGAATATCTATAGCTGGCAAGCATATTTGTATTACGACAAAGCAAGAGTGAATAGCAACTTTAAAAATCATTTTATAAGAAAGCACTGTGGAGAATTTGGGAGAAATACAAAAAAGAATAAATAGAAATATACCAACAAGTAGATAACCAAATGAAGCTCTACATGGAAATGATGAAATGCTAAAAGCAGGTGGTTAACATATAATGAGCTATTAATAGAAGAGCAAGGTAAATTAAGATAAAACTACAGAAGAATTACAAAATGATGGTATAAAATGTAATTGGGTTCTCAACATGCAAATAAAACAAAGATAAATTATGTATCAAAAACATATGGAATAACAACTAATATATCAGAATTGGAAAACATGTTATTAAAACATGTAAGATGTTGAGATGGGAAATGGAGGATAAGCAAGTCAAAGACTGCATGATTTATTGAGCTCAGGACCTAGACAGCCCAATACATATGGAAGAATGGGAAGAAATCTGGAAAAATAAATTAAAATATACATTAAATTTTAACATGAAAGAAAACTTTTATAAAATTCAGTACAGATCGTACCTTACTCTGGCTAGACTGGCAAAAAAGAAAAAGAAAAATAACAACAGCTGTTTGAAGTGTAAAAAGGAGAAGTGAGCAGTCTTCCATATGTGGTGGGTTTGTCCAAGAGCGAAGAGATTTTGGCCCCAAATTCATACTGAATTAAAAATATTTTACCTTAAATTCAAAAAGGATCCTAAAATATACCTTTTAGGGATAACAAATAAAGAAATCGAAAAGAAAAATGGAAAAGTAATTTTTACATGTCGGCAGAAGTGAGGATAATATACCAGCACTTGGAAAAAAGATAATGCACCTCCAATAACTGAATGCTACTGGAAGGTAATCGACTATCTAGAAATAGACAGGCTGACATGTCTAATTAGAACCAAATAAGTTGAAAGATTTAATGGATGATGGTAGTGCCTAAAATGCATGATAGACTGTTATAATGCAGTTTTGCAGTATAATGTGATAAAAGAAGTAATTAAGAATGAAAAAATGGATACATATCATGATATAAGAAATGTGAGAAAATTTATTGCTAAGGGTACAATTGTAAAAGGGAAACTGTATATATATGAATGTGTTTTTATACAGAGGGATAACGATAGATAAAATATTAAAAAGAATATAGGAAAACACATTAAATGGATAATCGTATACAGTGCTTCCTCGGGTTACGAAATTAATTCGTTCCGCGGCCGCTTTCGTAACCCGAAAAGCCTTCGTAAGCCGAAATGCCATAGGCGCTAATGGGGAAAAGCCGCGATTCCGTGTGAAATAGCGCCGAAAAGCACCAAAAATTTTTTCGTAACCCGAAAAAATTAACCAACCCGGAACAATTATTTCCTATGGGATTTTTCGTATCCCGGAAATTCGTAACCTGGGTATTTCGTATCCCGAGGTACCACTGTATGTACAATCAAAAGTCAGTAGTATGAAAAACTTAATTCAAGACTGGCGGGTTACACACGCCATTAAGTACGCGCAGAGCGCGTACAAGGGTAGGGAGGTGCGATGCTTCTACACCTCCCTAACCCTAATATGCGCTCCGCGTGTAAAAAATGATGGCGGCCGTTCCAGACGGGTGCCACCATTTTTACATAGCGGACGCTGTGCTCTCCACGTGTCCGGTGGCTATGACGCCGCGAGTGCGCCAGCGGTGCTTCACGGCGTCATAGACGCGCTGCGAGAGGAGCTCCATTTTTGAGCTCTTTTTGCTCTGCGAGGGAGTCGCGCGTTTGACTGCTGCGACTCCCTCGCGGAACAAACAGCAGCGCCGGGAGACTGCCGCAAAGCGGCGGTTTGTAACCCACCTTTGATACTCAGAAGTCTGTTTTTAGTTATTTGTATTATATTATAATGTATTAAGTTGTATATCTAAGTGTTGTTGGTTTATTTTAACTTGTATGAAACCAATAAAGATTAACTTATTAAAGAAATATGCACATCAGTTGCTGAAATGCTTCTAAAACGTTACAAAGAAACTAGTGGAGGAAATGCTGCCACTTCAAGTCCTTTAAACCAAACCACATCTGAAGGAAGCCACCCTCCTCCCCTCTGGGTCTCCTTCAGCCTGAGGGATGCGGCTGCTCTGGACTGGCATGTTTAACTGTCAAATGCACTCCTGGCCACTGCTGAAATCTGGGCATCCAGGCTCAGAGCTGAGTCCAGGAGAATGCTCAAGATGCGAACCTCAGATTTTAGGGGGAGTGCAACCCCGTCCAGCACCAGCAAAGCCCCGTCCCCTGATTTGCTTTTCAACTGACCAGGAGCACCACTGTTTTGTCTGGATTAAGTTTCAATTTGTTTGCCTTCATCCAGTCCATTATTGACAGTAGGCATTGGTTCAGTACACAGACAGCTTCCTTGGAATCATGTTTTTACTTGGCTATACAGCATGATTCAGGCAGGAAGCAGTCTGAAACACAGTAGTCCACCAGGCAAGGTAAAGCCAGCAGCAGAAAGCAGACAGGTGCTAGCAAAGCTCTTTCCTGGGGTGGTGGGAGTGGCTGCTTTTTCTCTTTCCCCCATGCTGGCTCCAAGCTTAATTTGTTAATTTATTTGTCTTTTTAGCAGACTATGTTATCCCTAAAACTCTTCTTCAGCCCCACATTTCA
>NC_056524.1:59938958-59955177 GCF_019175285.1 Sceloporus undulatus | reverse complement strand
AATGAGTTTATTTTCTTTCTACCAGCTTTCTTTACTGCTTTCACAACATTATTATTATTATTATTATTATTATTATTATTATTATTATTATTATTATTATTATTATTAACCTTTATTTATAAAGCACTGTAAATTTACACAGCACTGTACATACAATCTTTTAGTTAGACGGTTCCCTGCCCGCAGGCTTACAATCTAAAAAGACACAACATAAAAGGAGAAGGGAGAGGTGGTGGGGAAGGGGATCAGGTCCAGCAGTTCTTCTCTACCTCCGAGGCCAGGACCAAGGCAGATGGAATGGAGGAAGGGCTTGGGTTCTTAATGGATGGTCAAAAGGAGAAGGGAATGACAGTAGGGAAGGGGGGAAAGTCCAGCTCATCAGCTCTCTCACATAGGCCTCTCACCCCCTCAAGATGGTGGTCGGAAGGAGGGCTCTTTGTCTTCCCAGGCGAGGCCTGTTGTTGCTGGCCTGACTCTCTCCCCCTCAAGAAATGGGAAGTAGGGTAGCATGGGCCATCTTAACTTGTATTCAGTGATACTTCTTTACACTTTATACTTCAGGATCTTGTCAGGATCTTCTTTTATTGTTTTCCTTCCAAGGCCTAGACTTCTTCTGGATTCTTAGCTGCAGTTTCCATTCTGATTTCAGTGTCTTCATTATCTCCTGTGAGGTTATGCAAACCATCTTATGGTAATTAGTTTTGTTTTCTTAATGTTCAGTTGTAAGCCTGCCTTTGTACTTTCTTCCCTGACTTCCCAGTCAATAATTGTTCCATTTCTTTGGTATTTTCTGCTAGTAGTATGGTATCCTTTCCATATTTTAAATTGTTGATGTTCTTTCCTCCAATTTCCATGCTTCCTTCCACAAGTTGAATCCTGTTTTATGTATAATGTGCTCAGTGTACAAGTTAAACAGATAGGGTGGTAAAATGCAGCCTTCCAATTTTGCCAATTGGAAACCATTCCATTTCTCCATATTCTGTCCTGGAGGCAACCTCTCATCCTGATTACAAGTTATGCAACGGGACAATTAAATGTTGGATACACCAATTTATTAAAGAGTGAGTCATAGGTTTTGTTTTGTTTTTATGATCTACACAACAAAGGCTTTGCTATAATCTATAAAGCACAGGTTGACCAAGGAGCCCTGGTGGCACAGTGGTTAAATGCCTGTACTGCAGCCACTCACTCACAAACCATAAGGTTGTGAGTTCAATACCAGCAAAAGGGCTAAAGCTCGACTCAGGCTTGCATCCTTCCGAGGTTGCTAAAATGAGTACCCAGATTGTTGGGGGCAATTAGCTTACACTTTGTAAAGCTTAGGGAGTGCTTAAGTGCACTGATGAGTGGTATAGAAATGTACTTGCTATTGTTATTTTGAAAAAAAATCTTTGGTGCACTCCATTATCCAATATACCTTTGTAATAGGATTCCCAGTGCCTTTTCCTTTCTTGGTCATCTGGCATTACTAGTTCCATTTATGGTAAAAATCTTTCTTGTAGAATTTTGAGCAATACTCATATGGAAAATTAATTCAATGATCCTATAGTTACTGCAATGCTCAGTGTTCCCTTTTGTGGGGAAAGAAATGTATATTGACCATTTCCAACCTATATGCCATTGTTTTGTTTTCCATGTTTGTTGACAGATTTTAGTTAAAACTGGAATAGATTCTGTCTCTCTGGATCAAGGCAGATTTATTGGTATGTCATCTGTTACTTGTTATTTGTTTCTCTTAAGTGCTCTGGCTGAAGCTTCCATTCATTTTCTGAAATTGTAGAGTCATCATGAAGAACTTGAATAAATCTTTCATCCTTTCATCTCTTTCATATAGTTCTTCAGTGCATTGTGCCCATTGTTTTATTATTATTATTTCTACTTTGTCATGTAAGATATTCCCCTGCTGTTTGTATAGCATCCCCACTTTTGGTTTATATTGTCAGGGATTTGAAGGGTTAAAACACAGCACACAGGGAAATGCTTGATGTGTGTGTGTTTGGCCATGAGCATTCAGCAGAAGGACAAGGTTGATTAGCACAGCTGATGCTCATTGGCTCAAGGACACTTTGGTGTCCAAGTGCATGTAGCCATGGATGATGAAACATGTGTCTGGATTACACAGATGACACATGTCATGGTTACACATCTGAACTCACTGGGTTTGGGAGACCACATGGTCTGGAGTCTATATAAACCCAGGGGTTGCAAGTGATAGCTTGTGGGTTTGTAGTAGGAGTTGGTTTGGTATGGTTTGGAGTTTTAGAGATCTGTATTTGTATTACAGTACTGTGAATAAAGAGCACTTCGGGAGACTTTGCTTCTCTGGTGGTTTATCAGCAGAAGTCTTGCTTCGCTTTGCTGAGTGTCCCCGGAGGTTCCTGCATTGCTTCAGTTCCTGGAAGACATCCAGTTGTTATTATTTCAACTTCTTTCGGAGCCATGCTTCAGCTTCTAAAATTGCTAGCTCTGCTACAAAGGTCTTATTTAACCCCAGGACTCGTTTGAGTTGCTGACAGTGGTTGTTGGACCCCAGCAGTTGCGCTGACATAAATTTCCTTTTCTGCTGTTATTCTCTTTCTCTGCATTGATCATTACAGTGTTCTTTTCCCCCCGCACACAAATTGCTGAAGACTTGCATTCAGCTTTCCTACTCTATTTCTGTCACCTTTTACTTCTTGTCTTTCCTTAACTGTTTGAAGAGTTTCATCTATCATCTTCTGGTTCCTAGTCAGTCACCCAATTCTTCTGGCTCCCAATCACTATGGTTTAATAGTGGATATCTATTTTTTACATTACCTTTAAATTGTATGGGGATGTTTTTCAGGTTGTATTTTGGCATTGGTGGTTGGATTAGTGTTCTCCTATAGCTTCACTCTCATTATTACATTAGCAGTTTATGGTCTGTTCCATGGTCTGTTCCTGGTCTTGTTTCAACAGAGAAAATCGACGTATACATTCCTTTGGTTACTTGAGGAATGTGCTTGTGATGAACAAACTGTCTTGTAAAATTATGAAGTGAAGCTCTCATGAAAATAAATAAAATGATTCTAGGCCAAAATATTCCCTAGCTTTGTTTCTGCTGTTTCCTACTTTTCCATTTCAATCATCTGTGATTAACAAGAGGTCCTGTTTTGATATGTGATCAATTTCCTCCTGGACATTTCTTCTTCTTCTGCCTCTCTAGTTGGAGTATAAACCTGGATTTTTGTGATATTGATGGCTTTTTTCTGAAGCCTTGTTGATATTTTTCAGTCAGATTTAGCAAACTTTGTCCACACCTTTATTTATTTTTTCAATTTGTGTTGAAGTAATAGTTATTAAAATCTTCAAGATCTAAATGTGGTGGTATGTGAAACTGACTTAATTATCACCATCTATGAGTCAAGGATCCATTAGTTGAGCAGTGTAAGCTAATTGGGGGGATGTGAATTGTAATTTCATATGCTTTTCAGTTTCAAAATGCTCAGCAATCTGATCACAAACTCTGCCATCTCTTATTGGTTTCCTCATTCATTTGAAGTCTTTGTTAGGCTTTACCTGTTTTGAGAGACTGAGTTTCCATATTTAGATGAATCTATCTTTCAGTATGTTGGTGACATCACTGTCACTTTGGCGCGTTACAGACCGCCGAATTTCAGAGGTCTGCTGCCGGCGCCGCTTGCAGCATCTGGGAGCCGCAGCTTCTAAACCGCGGGACTCCCGGACGCTGCAAGGAAGGAGCGCAGAAATCGCGCTCCTTCCTGGGCCCCGGAAGTGGTGCTGCAAAGCGCAAGGTGCGCTTTCACGGTGTCACTTCCACCGCGACACGTCTGGACGCTAGGCATCCAAGACATCAAAATGGCGGCGGCCGTGTGGAATGGCCACCGCCATTTGTTACGGACAGAGTCCGTAACAGAAGTAGGGGCGTCTAGAAGAGACACCCCTTTTTAAAACTAGGACATCCTAAGGACGTCCCAAATGGCGGTCTGTAACCTGCCCGTTTTCTTTTTCAGATTTTAGTGCTGATGGAAAAATAATATCATTATATGGTTATCTAAGCTTGCTGATAAAATACTTCCCCAGCTTATTTCCCTTCATGTTTATTTTAAGGTACAAGGTGAAATATTTCATTCTGCTTCTATTTTTGTTTCACTATCTTCTGTAAGTGAATGGTATCAGTTTCCATTTCTCAGCAGAATATATATCTCTGACACTTGGATGATACAATTTAGGAGTAGCTTCTACACTGAAATATCTTTTTGCCCTGTGAGTAAAACTTTTATTGATTTTTTTTAAAAAAAATAAAGCTATAATTACCCTTTTTATATTTTGTATAGGATATATTAAAATTATTCTGTGACTAAATGATTGTTACTCTTTTCTCACTTAATTTACTCTATATCAAAAGTCTAACACTGATTACTTTTTCTTTCCTTCACGTCTTCATCTAACTAATATTAAAAGAGGTTTCTGTTTATCTCAATGATTAGGATTGCTTTCAACTTAAACATTAATACTAAGTGACAACATTTAATATTTGATAGAAAACGATTATATGTTAAAAAAAAATGTGAGACTGAATTCATTTGTCATGTTGATGGCCAGGAGAAGATAGCTTGTTTGTTAATTTCATTTCAAGTGGATTTTGATGCATGGAATCCCTGCTTTGCTATGTTGTTATTGTACATTGATTTCTTGGTGTCATGGCCTGCCCTGGGTCTGATGAGGTGAGGAACTCTGAGTTTGAGGTAGAGACAGACCTGGCGATACCTGGAGGTTCAGTAGAGGACCTTGGGCTGAGGGACTCCCCTGCAGTCTCCAAGGACAAGCAGGACTCAGAGGAGGCAGATTCTATCATGCCAGTACCAGAATCCACTGAGAGACAACATGACAAAGAATTATTGAGGTGCTCATCCTGGTTGGAGGCCAAGAGCAGAGGTAATCGACAACATCTGAGGCATACCAAGGTTCCTTAAAAGCAGACAGCTGCTTCACTCCTTTGTGGCTGACAACCTGTCCTGAAGGTTCTGTTATTACTATGAACTCTGATACCTTGAATTAGACTCTGATTTCTAGACCCTTGTAACAGAGTTTAGACTACGTTTATGCTTATCCTTTTTGCTTCTTGAAATTTGACTAGGCTTTGCAGTCTGGACTTTCACTCTGAACTTCTGCTTCCTGCCAGCTAAGATAAACAGGACACTTGATGGTTTTGATTCCCCCTCATTCTTTCATTTTTTGGAGAAACCACTTTGAATATAGGCAGAAGTGTAGAATAAGCTAAGTTGTATCACTAGAATGAATCGTGAATATAGTTATAAAGAAATAATTCCACTTGAAATCAGTTAGACAAAATGAATATGGTTGGAATTCTGTTGTATATTTTTCATTTCTTCTGTTCTCTAGATTCTTTGTAACATTGCCTCCTATAATTCCCTCCCTAGATCCCCTGCAGATGAGCAACTATAGACCAGTCTTCCTTTTACCATTCTTGGGCAAGGTGATCGAGAGGGCAGTAGCCTTCCAACTCCAAGTTGTCTTGGATGAAACTGATTATCTAGACCCATTTCAAACTGACTTCCGAGCGGGATACGGAGTGGAGACTGCCATGGTCGCCTTAGTCGATGATCTCCGTCTGAGCATTGACATGGGTAATGTGACCCTGCTGGTGCTCTTGGACATCTCAGTGGCCTTCGATACCATCAACCATGGTATCCTTCTGGAACCACTGGGAGAGTTAGGCATTCGTGGCACTGCGTTCCAGTGGCTCTGGTCCTACCTCTCAGGAAGGTTCCAGATGGTGAGGCTGGGGGATTGTTACTCTCGTAAAAAAGAGCTGACATCTGGCGTCCCTCAGGGCACCATTCTGTCCCCCATGCTGTTTAACATTTAAAAATAAATAAAAATAAAAAATTTTATTTTTATACCGCCCTTCCAAAGATCAGGGCGGTTAACAACATAGTAAAAACAGTACAATATACAAAACATACATCAAAAATTAAATACAAATACAGTAAAAACAGAAGAAAAACCCCGTTAGCCAGTCTCCTTGCCAATAAGGAGGAAGAGAGGCCTAATTAGGACTTTAATCGGGGAATGCAGCTTGGAAAAGGAAGGTTTTTAAACCCCTTCTAAATTGGGCCAGGGAGGTGGCCGAGCGGAGCTCTGTGGGCAGCGTGTTCCAAAGGGCCGGGGCGGTGATGGAAAATGTCTTCCTCGTCGTGGAGGTAAGCCTAGCATTAAGCCGCTGGGAGAGATCATCCAGAACCATGGAGCTTGGTGTTATCAGTACACTGATGACACCCAGATCTATCTCTCCATGTCTCTGACTGATACAGTGACTAAGGGTGGCATCTCTCCTCTGGATGCCTGCCTGGAGTCAGTAATGGGCTGGATGAGGGGAAACAAACTCAAGTTGAATCCAGAGAAAACAGAGGTACTCGTGATATGTACCCCAAGCCCAGACAGGGAAATTTGCCATCCTGTCCTGGACGGCATTACGCTCCCCCTAAAGGACGAAGTACGCAGTTTGGGAGTACTCTTGGACTCATCTCTACAGTTATCATCTCAAGTAGATGCAATCGCCAGGAGTGCTTGGTACCAGCTTCAGCTGATACGCCAGCTGCGTCCCTGTCTGGACTGAAAGGACCTTGAAACGGCTCTACATGGGGCTACCTTTGTACCAGGTTCGGAAGCTTCAACTAATTCAAAATGCTGCAGCCAGATTGGTCGCTGGAACTTTAAGGTCAGACCATAAAACACCCATTTTAAGATCCCTTCACTGGCTGCCAATTAGCTTCTGGGCTCAATACAAAGTGTTGGTCATTACCTATAAAGCCCTACATGGCTTGGGCCCGAGTTACTTGAGGGAACGCCTCTCCCTACACAATCCGCCTCGCACCCTCAGAACTTTGGGGAAGTATATATTGGAGTACCCTAAGGTGAGACTTAAATCAACTCACCAAAATCTTTCACAGCGGTTGCTCCAAACTACTGGAACAAACTTCCAGAAGAGATTCGCCTTAGTTCCACCCTGGACGTCTTCAAAAAATCTTTGAAAACACATCTCTTCTGTATTGCATACCCTCCTGACTCTTCCTGAGAAAATTACATCCTCATAAAAGTTACTTCTAGATGCTGGATCACGATTAGATATGATGTTTTTAAGATGCTATTTTATTGGTACTGTATTTTATTCTGTATTGTAATGAATATTTCATGTTGTGAACCTCTTTAATCACCCAGAAAGGCGGTATATAAATAAAGTTTTTATTATTATTATTTATATTCTCTTTCTGCTGTTACAGAATATGGTGGTGGTGGTGAGGGGACTGTCCTTAGGCTTTCAACATATTTTTAAAATGTTAAATTCTCAAAAATTGGTACAATATTTTAAGCCTACTCCTCAACCTGCCAAAAAAAAAAAAATTACAGTAATCTAATGAATATTTTCTTGCAGGTGACTTATCACTTTAGCTTGCTTCTAGTTACCTATTCTTTTCTTCTTCCACAGTTTTCTGATGTTTTTCTATGCTCACAGGTTAATTCTCTTACCTGTTTTGTTTGTTTACTTGCTTATTTTTGCATACCCCAAACATCTTTCTGCCCCTCCTAAACACAGAGATCAAACAAGCAAGGGAAAACATAGGCAAATTATTAATAAATTATTACATAGTTAGAAAAGTATGCTTTCAAAAGTATAGTGTTGAAAAAGGAAGTGGAATTTCTCAAGTGAGCCTTATACTAAAGATATGAATTAATTGCAGTTGTTTTATTCTGTTGAAATTTTGACTCCTCCTTCATCTAATGACTGTTTCACAAAACTTGAGATCCACATTCAACAACCCTGGAAATACCCAGAAAATCTTCTGGTTGAGAGTCAAAAAACCCTGGACAGAATCTTTTATGGCACTTACAAATGTGTAAAACACACTTGAACATTCATGGTCCCTCTGTAGCCCCTGCATTGTTGTTGTTGTTGTTGTTGTTGTTGTATTCCTTCAAGACACTTATGACAACCCTAAGGTGATCCTATTGTGGGGTTTACTGGGACTGAGAGTGTGTGACTAACCCAAAGTCACCCAATGGGTTTCTGTGAATAATCAGAGAATCAAACCATGGTCTCCAGAGTTATAGTCCAATGCTCAAACCACCAGGAAAAATTCCGTCTCCATTTGCAAGAGAACAACCACTATAATCAATGGGGGTCTGATCCCCTGTTTCATGGGAAGCAGAGAGCTACCATTTCCACACCTTTCTTGAAAGAGTGCAAGAAAGAATTGTAACAGGCATCCCATTTCTAATTGTTCCAATGGAGACTGCTGATGACAGAAAGTGGCAGGAAATGGACCTCAGTCAATCACAGTGGCTGCTTCCTGGTAGGTTGAGGGGTATCTGTGTAGGGAGGCAGAGGGATTCACTGCATAGCACCTTAACTATAATGCTTATGTAGATTTAAATCTCATACAGAATCCAGCCACAAAAGTGGTTCTATTATTTTGAAATATGCTTAAAGCATTTTTTTTTAATTTTGGTAGTTTATTTATATGGTTACCAAAACATTTAGCACAATCTAAATTTAAATATGGTGGTGCATATAACATTCTAACTAAAATCTGAAGAAATGTTACTCCAAGGAAGTGCAAATATGGAATGTTTCCTATCCCTTCCTGTCTAATGTTTCTGCCCTTCAAGACACCTGCTTGAAGGAGGATCAAGTAACCCTGCTGACCAAAGTAAGATAAGTGCATAAGGGCCTGGACTGGGGAAGAAACTTCTTTATGTGAATTTCTTTAATTAAACTTAAGATTCAAGGCCATTTCTCCTTGTCGATCTCTATGTACCATCATAATGTATTCAGGAGGCTCTCCCCAAGTTCCTGAAGAGAGTTTTCAGGAAACTTCAATGCCAGCAAGAGATGATGGAAACTTTATTTCCATGAGGGAAATAGGAAAATCATATGTGAAGCTGAAGGCTTTCATGGCCAGCATCTATAGTTTTTGTGGGCTTTTCGGGCTATGTGGCCATGTTCTAGAAGAGGAAAATCATATGTTTGATAGTACAGGTTGAGTTTTCCTTATCCAAAATGCTTGTGACCAGAACTATTTTGGATTTTGGATTTTTTTTTCACAGATTTTAGATTATTTACATGCATATAATGAGATATCTAGAAGTTGGGACCCAAGTCTAAACATGGAAGTCATTTATGGTTGCGAGTTCAATCCCAGTGAAAGGGCTCAAGCTCGACTCAGGCTTGCATCCTTCCGAGGTAGCTAAAATGAGTACCCACATAGTTGAGGGTAATTATCTTACTGTAAACCGCTTGGGGAGCGCTTAAGGGCACTGATAAGTGGTATAGAAATGTATTTGCTATTGCTATTGTTATTATGTTTCATATATACCTTATAACAGCAGCCTGAAGGTAATTTTTTGCATAATTTAAAAAAAATCTGACAGAAACAAAATTTGTGTACACTGTTCTATCAAAAAACAAAGGTGTCACTATCTCAGCTACCTAAGTGGACAATTTTGTATTTTGGAGCATTTCAGATTTCAGAATTCCAAATAAGAGATACTCAATCTGTATAAATCATCCTGTAATGAAAGAGAGAATTATTATTCTGTAATGAAAGAAGTGTGTCAGAATACATTCCAGTCAAGTCTATGAAAGCACAATTCCTTCTTGTTTAAAGTTGCAGAGAGATGATCTTTTGCAAGCTTTTTTTAAAAAAATTAAAGACTGTCTCAGCAAATAGTGATAAAACAGACACAATTAACAAATACCTTAATAGAGCTGACAAGATGAAAGCTTTATATTATTCAGCTACCTTTTTTCTTTAAACGTCTCCTCCAACCTAAGATGTGAACTGAGATTAGAAAATTTGAACTAGTATTTTAGAGAGAGAGGGAGGGGGGCATACAAATAAATCCAATTGAAAATAATCTAAATCACTTTACATTTTAACACAGTACCTAGTATTGCATAGCCACTTACAATATACTGAAAGCTATATCTTGCAGCATTAAAGGTTGTTACCTAAAAACATGGGTTGATGCTTAGGGACCCCACCAATTGTCTCAGTGTCTCTTTAAATGTTGGAAGAATTGCTTATCTCAAAGGAAGCTTGCAAGAGGTGTGCAACTGAGTGGATTGTTTCACTTATTTATATCAGTACTAACTGTGGGAGGACTCCAAATCTGGTGCATAAAGAAGGTTTTATTTATAAATACGCAAGAGTGCAACCAATCACACAACAGCAATTAAGTCAGAAACAAGATTCAAGACTAACAGAAGTAGAGGTATGGAATATGGATAGCAGAGGTTTAGGGCTGTAGAAATGGTGATATTTATTAGTCCTGCAGAGGAATCCATGAAAAGGTTTTTTTAGCTCAGACAGTGTCTTAGGGAAACACAGGAAGAGGAAGCTCTGAATGATAAGAGCTCTGGTAGGTGGCAGCTATATGTGCACAGTGTGGGTTGGATATTTATATCTTGTTCTGTATCCTTCAGGGATACTTAATGTGCCTACATGAAGTACAAAGATTCTGACTGCATTCCCAAAGGATTGACAAAAGGAGTGTTAACTAACAAAACAGTGATTGGATATGGGACAGCCCCAAGATAGATGGATAGGGAAATTTGGTAGTCACATGGTAGGGGGCAGGTAGAAGATATGATCTTACTCGCCTTAATGCAATGGGACTGCCTTTGTTTACAGTCAAAGAGGATATGTGAAAAGTCTAGGCGAAGGATGGAGTGATCAGTGACTCATTCTGCATTTATTGTGGTATTATTTAGAAAACACCCCCCTGCCCCCATCTTCATGGCAATATGCCCTTTCTCATAGGGAATTTTCTATGTCCCAAAGGATATTCTGATCATGTTTGATTCTGGATATCAAAAAAAATACAAAAATATGAAACCCCATATACTGTGAGGGGGTATCATGTATGTTAACAAGGCACAACTGTCACTGGGCTTTGTGAACTTTGTCATCCTTTCTGTTACATTTGGGATTTTCACTACTGGAAGACAAAACACCACTCAGGGCATTCTGCCAGACCCATGCATCACATGATGTAGTTCATCATTATTCCCTTACAGGAAAACTTGGAATTGATTGTATGATTTGCTTTAATTTCTTGTTTTATTTTTAATTTTATTGTACTACATTTTAAATTGTCCAGTTAATATTACTGAAAACAGTCCAGCATGGTCTCTGATAGTTCTGCTTCAGTGTGTCATATCCTTCCAAGTACATGTTTCTTATATTTGGAAATTGTGCGTATACCTAGTTCTGCTCTGTAAAAAAAAGGTTAATTCACATGATAGACTGCATGTCCCCCCCCCCAACAGGTCTTTTTGAAGCTTCCGGAACCCTCTCACCAGCATTTTTTAAAACTGTTTTAACTAAAACTATTCTCTATGGTCCCTAGGGCTTTTGAACAATCCTTTCTAGAAAATGTGTGGCCCTATACTGTCCCTTGAGAGGCCAATGCAGCCTGTGATGTCTGGCAGTTGCCTATTTCAGTTTACAGCATACATCCTAAAGGAGCTTTGACAGTAAGTAATGAACAACAATGCATTAAATACGAGGCCTCCTGACTTACCAGGCAGGCCGAGTTGCTGGGGCCAGGCTGGGTGGTCCTCCGAGTTGTGTGTGTGTGTGTGTGGGGGTCCGCGGGCTGGCCCTGCGCAGCGTTGGCAGCCTTCCCTGGCCGGCGCCATGGCAGCGGGTGCCCATGTAGCGGTGGACTCCAGCTCCCAGGAGCCCTGGGAGCGGAAGCATCAAGGGTCGGTGCTTCTGGACTACAGCTCCCTGCACCACCCAGGAGCGGAAGCGGCCCTCATTGGCTGGCGCTGGGGGGCGGTAAGCCCTCTGAATGGCTGGGAGTCCAAGGGGGTGGTCCCTTCGGTGGCTCCTGGCCGCAGATTGGCTGGCGGGCCTATTTAGGCCCAAGGATCGCCGTGGCCGGCGCCATTTTTGCTTTCCTGGCTCGGAGAGGCAGTGAGTGGCTGCATCTCTCTGGCGCTGCTTGACCACCACCCACTCCTAGGGAAGTGTGGGTCGGTAGCGGCTGCGGCCAGGGGCTTTGGAGCTGATTGCTCCAACTTTTGGGGAGGCGCAGCAGCGGTAGCAGCGGCTGAAGAGCATCAGAGCTGCTTGCTCCCCCCTCCCTCCTGTTCCAGGGGCAGCAGCTGGAGGAAGGTAACCTCGGAGGGCTCCAGCAGGGTCTTCTCCTGCAGGGGCCCCAGGCTCGCCCCCCCCATCCTGATCTGGGGCCTGCCTTGCTTGGAAACACATCTGAGCCAACTGTCGGAAACCCTCTCATCAGTCAGGTACCAATTCTTTTTCTCTGGCCTTCTGCGGGGCGCTGAGGCTGCAGTCATGTCCAGTATGCCCTCTTCCAAGCAGGCCTCCAACTCAGTCCCCTCCCGATTAGGAGCCAAGGAGGGCGGCCACCAAAATCATGGGCAGACCTGGCACCCAAGCCATGCAATCAGCGCCCTCCACAGCCACCTGAAATGGCTACAACACCCATCCTTCCCGCTCAGTCAGGACAGACAAATAAAACATCCCCATCAGGCCTGCTGCCCACTGGGGAAACAACAGAGCCAGCAGCATCTACAGCACCCCAACCCTTGAATACAGATGCGCTGGTAGATCTTACCCAGACTCTCCCTGGCTTTTTGGAGCAACAGCATGCCACAACACAACAACCCTCCCTGGCAGCTATAACTTCGGCCCAGCACCGGGTGGGGGAACCAGCCGTGGCGATGATAGAACTCCCTCCACCAGTTATGGAGGGACAGACGTTGGCAAGCCTTCATCACACCCTCACTGCCTTACTGGAACAACAGCGCAAGGTGCTGCAACAAGTGCCAAGATCGCCATCACCACCAGCCCAGCCTCCTGCCGGAGAGCTGGTGGAGTCGTCGACTGAACCCCCTCCTCCAACTTGGGACGGCCAGGCGTTGGCAGGTTTTACACGTACACTTTCTGAGTTCATGCAGCGAATGGACCAACGCGGGGTATGCTGTTTAAATGATGCATGCATCCTAAGAGTTCAGAAGCCGCGCCAAAGCCATGCTCCATCACCAGAACTATGATGTTGGGGCGACAGGAGCAGAGTGGAAGGTAAGTCGTCTGATAAACTCCTATGCTTTTTAACACGGCAGGGGTGGCTGATGAGGCAAATTTACTGTACCTGCTCACAACTTTTCTTTCTGTTTAGCTTTTCACACATGCTCAGTAAGGGAAGTCACTGTTTTTCTTGCCTGTTGTAGGAAGGCACAGGTGGCTATAGTAGGATTGGCTAGGGCAGGATCTTACTATTTCTCATCCCAAGCTTTGTTTATTGCATTGTTTATTGCAGAGGGGTTGCTGCAACCTGACACCAAAAGTATGTTTCTTTAGCCATCTTCCACCATCCCCTACAATGCTGATCTACACAGATAGAGGACAAGGAGTAAAGGGGGTCTGGACACGTATTAAAAGCTTTTCTGAAAATGAGCTTCACAGTCAGAGACTATGTTTACTGAGATATGTCTGTACACTGAAAATGACATTATGTTCTAGGAACTTTTTAAGGTATTTGTCAGAAAAGCAAGTTCACATAAATGTGATTGGTTTCAATAGTGTGATTTAGAGATAGAAATATACTCTTGCCTTTAGTATCTTGGTTAGAGATTGTATGCTCATAAAATATCTCTTTTAGAGATGCTGGAAATCAATAGGATATGGTATGAAGGTAACAAAAACATTGTTCTTGATAAGTCTGTAACATTCGCTGTGAGATAGTCCCTCCTGATTCTTCTTCTGCTCTTAATCTTCTATCGCCTTCACCTAACAAATTTTCTGTCTTTCCTCCTGCCTCTTTGGATGAACTCTCTACACTTCTGAACTCTTCCAAACCTGCTACCTGTCCTCTTGATCCTATTCCTACTCGTCTTCTAATCTCTATAGCTCCCTCCTTTCTGCCCTCGCTTCTCCATATCTTCAATCTCTCTTTCTCTACAGGCTCCTTCCCGTCGGACTTCAAACATGCTCTCATTTCCCCAATTCTGAAAAAACCTTCTCTTGACCCCTCCTCTTTGTCTAGCTATTGTCCGATTTCTCTTCTCCCCTTTCTTTCTAAGGTTTTGGAATGGGTTGTTTATTCGCGCTGTCTTAAGTTTCTTGAAACCAACTCCATCCTCGATCCCTTTCAGTCTGGTTTCCGCCCAAGGCATTCTACAGAGACAGCCCTCACTAAGATCTCGAATGACCTTTTACAGGCCAAGGCTAATGGCCTTTACTCTGTTCTCATTCTTCTCGATTTGTCTGCAGCCTTTGACACTGTTGATCACTGTCTCCTAATTGACATACTCTCTGACCTTGGGTTCTCAGACTCTGTTCTCGACTGGTTTAGATCTTACTTGTCTGGCAGATCTTTCGCAGTAGTTGCAGGGGGCCAGACTTCTTCTCCTGCTCCCTTATCTGTTGGAGTTCCCCAGGGCTCTGTTCTGGGTCCCCTTCTGTTTTCTCTCTACACACTGTCCTTAGGAAAACTCATCAGCTCTCTTGGTTTTTCCTACCATCTGTATGCCAATGACACCCAGCTGTATCTTTCCGCCCCTGACCTTTCCCCAAGGCTTGAACAACAAGTCTGGTCCTGCCTCACAGCCGTGGATGCGCCATCTGCGTTTGAAGCTCAACATGTCCAAGACGGAGCTTCTTGTCTTTCCTCCTAAGGCCACCCTTCAACACTCCTTTTCTGTCTCTGTGGACAACATTTCTATTCAACCAGTCCAGCAAGCCCACAGTCTTGGCTTTATCTTTGACTCTTCTCTGTCGTGGATCCCTCAGATCCAGACCACAGCCAAGGCTTGTAGATTCTTTTTGTATAATATTGCCAAAATCCGACCATATCTCTCCGCCTTTACTGCCAAGATCCTGTGGTCCATGCCCTAGTGATCTCACAACTTGATTACTGTAACGTCCTCTTGGCTGGGCTTCCTCTTTCTCACCTCCGTCCTTTAATCTCTGTCCAGCATTCAGCTGCACGCATTATCACTTCCACCCACCACTCTGACCACATCTCTCCTGTGTTGGCATCCCTTCACTGGCTCCCCCTCCCTTTCCGCATTCAGTACAAATTCCTGCTGTCGACATTTAAAGCCCTCCATGGGCTGCCCCCCCTTACTTATCAGACCTTCTTTCTCCTCACCTTCCCACCAGGGCCCTCCGTTCTGGTAGTCAAGGGTTCCTGTCCCAGCCCAGGATTTCCTCTGCCCCAGCCCGGATTCGCCCCTTTTCACTTGCTGCCTCTCACTCCTGGAACCTTCTTCCTCCACAAGCAAGAGCCATCACTTCTTTAACCAGCTTCAAAACGGAGTTGAAAACCATCCTTCCCAGGCATCGCATAATTGTCGCTTACTATCTGATGTTCTGTTGTTGACTGTTTATCGATCCATTTCCTGTATTGCTATGTACTGTATATGTATTATACTACTTGTGAGTATGTATTTTCCCTGGATAATGATTAACCTTCCATTTTGAAGCCAAGCCCTCCCTTCAGTCCATCTGCCTTGGTCCAGGCCTCGGAGGTTGAGAGGAACTGCTGGACCTCTTACCCTTTCCCTCCACCATCCCTTCTCCTTCTGTGTCATGTCTTTTTAGATTGTAAGCCTGAGGGCAGGGAACCGTCTAACTAAAAAGATTGCATGTACAGCGCTGTGTAAATTTACAGCGCTTCATAAATAAAGGTTAATAATAATAATAATAATAATAATAATAATAATAATAATAATAATAATTTTTGACCCTATTGTGTTGCTACATGCAGTGCTCACTATAAAAAAAATTCCCAGACTGATGCCACAGGCAGTTGAAGATGAGGACTATTTTCTTTTTTGTTACAGCTCCTAAACATAGACCATTATCTTTGCTGTGTTGGGGACTAAATATTCAGGCTGGGGAAGATGTGGGAGGGTATTACTTCCTGTCTTCCATGAACATGTGTGACATAAACCAGATGACAACGAAGACTTTCCACTCACTTCAGAGAGCTGTAACTGAGGTCATTGCACATTACTTCCATGAAGCAATCAGTAGACAGATAAGGGTCTGTTTCAGTAGATTCTCTCAATGTTTTCTTGATGCTTTCCACTAGTTACTTTCTATTGAAATAGAGAAGCAGGCAAGATACAACAGGCCTCTGCCTGCCAAGTTGAAGAGCCCTCCCCTGACCTCCATCT
>NC_056524.1:59936726-59938948 GCF_019175285.1 Sceloporus undulatus | reverse complement strand
TGAGGGGAGAGAAGCAGGCAAGAAACAACAGGCCTCTGCCTGCCAAGAAGAAGAGCCCTCCCCTGACCTCCATCTTGAGGGGAGAGAAGCAGGCAAGAAACAACAGGCCTCTGCCTGCCAAGAAGAAGAGCCCTCCCCTGACCTCCATCTTGAGGGGAGAGAAGCAGAGTTTTGTTTTTTGCTTTTTGTTACTTGCTTTGTTGTTGTATATGGATATGTATGCTGTAAACCGCTTTGATCATAGGAAAAGCGGTATACAAATAAAACATATTATTATATTATTATTCTTAAATTATCCACGCTTCCACCTCTGCATGAAATATAATTATTAAGTTTGCTGATGTTTTATATCTAATCTTTAGCTATTGCTATAGCTATATCTTCTGTCAGTACTGTGACTAAGGATTGATTCTCTGGCATAAGCTGAACTGGCCAACATGAGCAAGCAAGTGGATCCCCTTAAAAATGAAGACAAAACTGTTAAAAAAAGTGAATATATAAGCTTAGGCAGCTCTCTCCTATTATATGGCTGGAACAGACTGGCAGCTTCAGCCAGCTTCAAGCTTTTTTGGGGTGTGGTGTTGACACGCCACAACCCCAAGTCACCTGGCGATTACATTCCAGGTAGCTTTGGGGCAGCTTGGAAGGGAGGGGGGCATTTAGTGAAAAGCTGGCTCCAGAGGCAAGGGGGGCAGCTTTTCTACATCCAACATAGAAGCAGATATTTTCTGCTCCTATTTGGGGCAGAATCTGGCTGGATTGAGGCCATGCATCTGTTTACTGTGGCCCCAATCCAGCCTTTAATGGAGTGGCTCCAAGCCACCCCACTGGGGCCATCTGTTTCACCCTATGCTGAGTTTATATTAATGTCAAAACACTGCATAGCAGAAAAGAGTGCCTTCTATAATTATCATGCCTACACCTTTTCAATAGGCTTCAGATGATAAATGTGTACATAATTCAACTCTACAGGGTTTGTCAAAGATGCTTATACAACACAAAAATACACCAAAGTTTAACTCCTGCCTTGTAGAACCTTTGCCAGTTTCTAAAGAGATCTAATGTAATCCAGAACTTCTCCACTTTAGCTTTTCTGAATGTTTCAAATCAATGTTGGGGATATCAAAATACAGTGGGCTCTTTTTGTCATATGAGTTGGACCAGTTAGAAGGCAAAATGTTTATATGTTAATTGAAAAAATGCTAAAGGTAGATTTTGTAATGTTACCAGAAAGGTTTGTGCCAGACATTATGGAAAAAGAACTGGGTAGTAAATATGGATCACTTCTTTGATATATCACAACAGCAGCAAGAATATTGTTTGAAAATGGACTGAAGAACCAACAGTGGAAGACTGGATTGTTAATGTTGCTGATTTAGTCCAAATGGTCAGGTTAACATGCATTCTAAAGGTAAACCAATTTAAGACTTTTTGAAAGACTGGAAACCTATTTTGGAATTTTTTGAGCAGTAAGAAATCTAATAATGTAATAATCTGTGGCTATGGTTATTAGTTATTTTAGTAGGATTATTTAGTTGCATGTGAATGACAGAATATTTGTTTCTTTTTTTACAATTAAATGTTTATTACAGTCAGGATGGGGTTCTGCTGTTTTTATTCATTCCACTACAATATCTTTAGTTGTACAGCGCGCCTGCGTTATACGCTGCTTTGAGCACATGCGCTCTAGCTGAGAGGAGCGTGTGGGGCGCAAAGGGCAGCATGTCCCATTCAGATGAATGGGGTGTGTGCCCATGGTGCGAGCATGCTGCTGCACTGCCATGCGCACAAGCCCAATTCAAATGAATGGGGATCGAGCATAGGCAGAATTCGCCTTACGGGGGGGGGGGGGGGTCCAGAATGGATCCCCTGCATAAGGCAAGGGTCTACTGTATATTATTTTGATTGTAAATTAGATTGTTGTGACAAAAATAATAAATTAATCTAAAAAGAAACACTGGCGGGGTACAGACCGCCAAATAGTACGTATTGAATACGTACAAGATGGCGGCGCCCTGTTCATACGGGTGCCGCCATCTTTATGTATCGGACGCTGAGCGTCCGTACGTGTCGCAGCCTTTATGACGTAGCGAGTGTGCCCCTGGTGCCTCGCTACGTCACAAACGCGACTCAAAAAGAAGCTCCATTTTGGAGCTTCTTTTTCGGTCCGCGCGGGAGCCGCACCGTCTGAAGGCTCCGGCTCCCCCGCGGACCTACCGGCG